>NC_056765.1:3361346-3666923 GCF_018687715.1 Carya illinoinensis
ACTCAAGGGATCCTAGAAGACAAGGGGTTATAGTACTAGCTAGTTGTTTGCAATTAAAATGATTAATATTTTCTACTTAAATTAGTTTATTTTCATCGCAATTAATCATTTCCATCATAAATAATTTATTACAAATAATCATTTTTCTTATAACGCATGCATATAATGCTTTTGTCACAATCTAAAAATTGCCCTAAATTATAATTAAAAGTACTCCTTAGAATTACTTTAAATCGATATGGGATTTAATACTCTCTCACGATTAATGCTAGCTTCTTATCTTATCATCCAAAATGAGAATAATATTGATCATTAATGTCTGATCAATTGTCAATATAGTATGGATCCATGCCAAATAATACTATTTTTAATTAATTTTAAAGCTAGCAACTAGTACTGTACAATATTATATAATAAAAGAGTTTTTTTAATTTAAAAAAATAAAAATGAAAATCAAGTACGATCAATATATAATATATAGATGATGAATAGAATGACAAGTTAAAGAACGCAAATCACGTAATAATTTTGAAAAGTGCCATCCAATATTAAATGTCACAGATCATGATCATTACTGATTTATAAAAAATGTCCTCTCCCGACTTTATATAGAGTTGTAACATCATTCCCGATCGAATTCCATGTGTTATCAACGTACATAGAGTAATCTCAAGCTTTGCGGAAAAAAGGGTATCCTCAGCGACAAACTAGGGCTCTCCTCTCATGTCTCCGAATCCCAAAAGAAAACCCCGCCAAATTATTTACATGACAATCATGATAACATAATCAAGCGAAAAGCATTCATTAATTTCTTCTTCAGTTTTTTTAACATTATCGATTAGACCTCTCATGGATATCAGTCTCTTTCATATTTGTACAGAGATACGTAATTGTCAGTGTCAACAGAAGACACAGATCCTTTTTACTTTACACTGTCCTCTGCATGTTTAGTTCTCTACCCTTTTTTTTTAATTTTTGGGGCCCATTGTTTGCCGATTTAATAGTTGCCCGGCTCTCTACCATGTGTTCCAGTCCCAGAAGAGAGCTACGTTTGCTTTTTGTTGCAAGGCGTCTGCAGAAGAACTCTTAACTTTACCTTAACTTGAAAAATTAAAAAAGAATATAGAAATATTAAAAATGAAATAAAAGCTAGCATATATATAATTGCTGAAAAAGTTGACTGTCGACGTTTCTCTATCATTTTTTTTTTCAATTAAATTCCATCCACGGCCTCTTATATGTGCACGAGGTTGAACAATAACAGCAAACTTGCAGGCTTGTGAAATTCTTTTAGAACTCGATCGAACGACTGGACGTCAAAGTGTGCGGTTGACCAGATTATTATTCTTTTTTTCCCGAAAAATGCTAGTGGAATACTTCAAACTTACCACTCATGCATTTTAATTTTAGTGAAATTGGTTCGGGAAGGGGCCGGGGAGCCAGTATATATATATACACAAATTAATCATGATCATTTGCTTCAAGCTACAACGCCGAGATGATGATGATGATGATGATCACGTGCATGCATGGAACCTGATTTCTTGCATTAATATATATATATATTATTCCCAACTGAAAAAGTTTGTGCAATCAAACAAAATTAAGGAGTGTTCATCCACGGCAACAATACGGACGGCAAGAGTCATGATCAAAATGACCCACCAATTGATACAACAACATCAAGACGTACAAGTGCGCATGCATCTAATTACCCTCAATTTGCTGATCATTTGTGAATGCATGGTTGAACTTTTCCCTTAATTTTGCATTTGTGCTCAAATTTTTACCAAATATCTTGAAAAATTTCAGTGCAATGTACATGAGTTCAATACAACTTTGATCAAGTTATGATTCAATACCTTACAAGATATATATATATATATATATATGCAACCTCTAAACTTTTATACGTATGAGCCTTATTTTTTTCCCTGAGAAAATAGAATATTATAATACAAATAATGTTGAGAACTTCGTCAGGGAAAATTAATGGAATATGCTATCTGTATGCATGTTGCATGTAATAAATTATTATGTCTTTGACCTATTCGGCTGGATTATGCAGCAACGTCTGTGCTAGATGGCAGTTCTAGGTTTTGTTGACTGAACCTATTTAGTTGAAATACGAGATGATCAGGACTGGTAGATATCTGCAATATTGAGTAGATATCTTGAATTCGACGACTTCAAACTCCAAGGGTAGTTCTGGTATGTGTGGTTTTTTTTTTTTCAAGTTTTTGTGGATGATAATAAATTTACGTGTAATAAATTTTAAATTTTTTCCTGACTTCCAGAGAGTCAATTCATTTTTGTCCGATATGGTGTTGGAATGCACCTATGATTCATATAGCACATAGATATGAAAGTGTACCGAGAGCAAATGACAGTGACCAGAGATGGCCCCTCGTTTCTTTACTGCTGAGCCAGTACTGATCTCTAGCTATTTTCTTCCACCATCTCAGTATCATTCCTCTGAAGAACTAAGAACCTTTGCTTTAGCCCCCCGGCCCCCACCCAAAAATAAAAAGCCTTCCAGTTACAAGCAGAATGAAAAGGTCGAGATAATTATAACCAAAGTTTGGTGAAGTATTGGTGCACGGGAATTAACCTTGCTCTTCAAATAGAATGAACTGCAGGCATGATATATACTGCTTAATTCCTGTATTAATGTCTGATCTACTGCAGATATAGCAATTTTGACATATGATTGATTATTGTTATATGTTGTGGTACACTGGTTGGCCTGATATGTATAACAAACGAATCTGGCCTAGCTATTTCACCTGTCCTACTATATTATTTCATGTAAAATTGTCAACTCCTCTTCAGGTCGGAAATCATGCAGCGCCTGAATTCATGTAAATAAACACAAGTACATGCAAGGTACTAGATAGGCTCTATCAGAAAAAGCCTGTAAGAGGACCTCTCTCTCTCTCTCTCTCTCTCTCTCTCTCTCTCTCTCTCTCTCTCTCTCTCTCTCTGTGGGTGTGTGGGGGTAGAAACCAATAAAGATGATATTTATTCAGGCTGTGGTTTCGGCATCCCAAGCTGAGCAGTGAGCAGTAGGGGCGTGCCTAAATCGTGTACAGTTTTGCTGTGACACAAAAGTACGCACTGGGGTTCAGCTCTATGACCTATAGATGCACCTCTTTTCAAGCTTTGGGCTCACAGCCATTTAACAAAAGACATGAAAGTAAGCTTCATTTTTGTTTGATTCTAAACAGCAGAGCCACCTGTACGTCCTGACCGCCCATAAATGGCATATTTCACTATTTCAGCTTTTAGTGGCATGGGGTTCATCCATGCTGATCATCAGGCTCCAATGGCTTGTTAGCTAAGGTTAATGTAGCTCATTAGAAGAAAATTGCTGGTTTACAATAAGTTATTTTCAACAAAACGAGTATTTTCAAATAAAATTAGTCCGTTTTAATTGTAAATTATAGTCTTTTTTGTTATAAAAAATTAATCACAAATACTTATTTTTCTTGTAATGTAGCTAGATTATATTCGTAATTTTACCAAACAAATATATTTTTAATCCCTTTAATTTAATTAATTAAATAATTAACCTATTAGATAAGAAAGGAACATGTTGCATATGGCCGGATAGCTAGAGTAGTGGGGAACAAGGTTAATTTAGAACTCATGTTATTTGACAACTTTTTCTTTTTCCCGTTTTCGGGAACAAAAATTAGAAAATATTTTCAAAAATAAAATGCCCAGATGAATAACGTCCTAAAGAGTTGTGTTATATATAGTCATTTTTGTATACTCTTTGTGCACTTTACTTCACTGATATGATTGACTAAAACATTTATTTTATATTAAAAAAAGTGACGTATCCAATCATATTAGTAAAATATATGACTAGAACGCAAAATTGACTGTATATAAAATTTATGATAAAGCAATATAGCCTTGGCCTAGAATCTCAGAGTACTATTGATCTATTATATATAATATTTAGGCATGCATGCAAGAGTACTAGTGGATCATGTGATATATAAAGCTACTTGAGCTAACAAGTGATAAGTAGTGATGGGAGTTGCATATATAATAATTCCTATGCATGCTATAATGATTATATAAGACCAGAGTCGATAGAAACCTCTTGTCCATGTTTTGTGTGCTTTCAAATTTGATGTTAACGGGGATTCACACCAGCATGCATGCATGCGTAGTACTGTCGTCTAAAATCAACTCTCGATAGATTTTTCTTGGTTGCCCATGTTTTTTTCTTTTGCATTGACTATTCAAAACAAAGTTCTTGACTAATTTCTAGATTGCATAGACTCTTGATAAGATGTTTTCTACCAATTTCGACCTAAATATCCTATTTAATTATATGATTTGCTCTCAAATACTAGGGCACATATTGAAATAATTACCGTAGTAATCTGTTTGTTGTGAAATATACTTGACTAGCTAACAGCTTGTTGGTCGGTATCATTGCCACTTGTGAGGGGGAAAAGGCCCCGTGTCCAACGATTTCGAACTGCCGGGAGCAAGAAGGCCTCAAGCCCATCAAATGGGAAGTCGGGCAGGACTCGGTAGCCCAGGGCGGAGATCTTGTGCCACATCCGTGATACACCTTCTAGCCTAAAGAGCCCCCGGCCTTGGGCTTAGCTTGGTCAAAAAGTCCACCATGGGCAACGATCACCCAAGGCCTTAATGGGGAACTGAGCCCTACCAAGCATTTAATGCATGTCAGGAGACGCAAACACGCAACAATGTGCAGTCTGAGATCCGCTGGGCAGGCAAGACTTCGGCCTGACACTTTACTGTAGCAACGGCTAGTGGAAGGTTTGACCCAAGCCTTACTTGACACCCCATAATCTCCCTCGGCAGTTGAGTCAAGACCAGGTATAAAAACTCCGATCCCATCCAAAGGAATGGTGGGGTCTTCTTTCTTCTTAACCACTCTCTTAATTTTCTCCATCAGTCTAGAGCTTCAACTAATTTTGGTATTGGAGGGTTCTCGAACTCCATCGAAACCCACTCTTCTTCCTTCTAACATGTGCAAAAAGCTTGGCCATTGTAAAGCTGCTTGGGTCACGAAATGACACCAACACCACTAATTCTAAAATCTTGCTTCTTCAACATTGTACGTACCTGATCCTATTGATCCTATATCTGTAAGGAATATTATAGGTTCACAGATTATTTGTATCGAAATCATCTACCAAAATGTTTTTTTATTTTTATTTTTAATTTTTTTACTTAATAATTAAGTAAATATTTTTAAATGAATATAAGAATTTTTTTTATCTTTAAAAAATATCTAAATAGTTTAAAATAATGGTAAAAGAAAAAGTTATTAAAAAAAGAAAAAGAAGAAGAATGTAAAGTGATCGGTGAGGATCCCAGAATCCTGTATAGACATAGCAACCTCCTATCTGTAAATATTTGTACAGCATGTTGCATATATGGGCCTACCTACGATCGATCGAGGAGGTTTCTTGTGCTCCAGGTCATGACTGTTGTTGATTTAACCCCAAGTACTCCAATCAAAAAATGCTTTTTGAACCGATGGATAGATGATTTGAACCGATTTTTCTATATTATTAAATGTATATATTATTTAAAAAAAAAAAAAACATATGATCGGTCGGAAGTCTCGATCCTAGTGACATACAGTCTCCTGAATTCTTGTGGAACATGCGACGTGGGGCTCCACACGTACGTACGTTTAGTTAAGGTTAAAAATATGGACTTTGTTATATACAGTCGGCATGCAAACGGCTGTATGGAATAAATTTTTTTTTTCATGATTGTACAGAGTAAATAAAAAAATTATAAAAATAATTTTTTTCCGCATATAGGTCCCATATTAATTCATTTTTTTTAAAACAACTGCACGCCGATTACATTTGCCGACTGCAAAAATCATTTCTCTAAAAATATCCAACAAGTTAGTTAATAATGTCCTCTGGCCTCTTCGGTTCGTTCCACCATCCCCGGGCAGCATCTTCGTCAAAATAAAGACATATGCATGCATTGAATAATGTTAGATATAACGTAATTCTTTTTTAAAAAAAAAAATCTTATATTTACTTAATTAAAAAAAAATTACATGAGATTTATTCATTTCACAACTGCAAATATTTTTCTTATTTCAATAACTTTGAGCCTGAGTTAAATCAAGAACAGTGCCATTACCAAACATTTTACATGTTTTTAATTTGGTCAGCAGTCCCAAAGAAGATGCAACATGCTCAAACATCGATCTCTTTACATGAATTAGAAGGTTAATTAATTGTAAGACGCGAGATATATATGTGTGTGTTATGTTCAAGACATGGTGGTCCATTACATTCGTTACAGCAAGCATAGAAGTGAAAGCACCCTGGGGGCGGAGCTGGCTGGGCTGGAGAGGGACTGGGAGGCCCACCCTTAAGGCTAAACCTAAAAATTCCTCTTTTTTTGAAAATTTTATTTTTATGGGTCAAGTCTTACCTGGTCCCCACGCTGTGCCCTCAGACAGAGGTCATCTTAATTACAAGGACTTCAAAGATTTTAGTTGAATTATTTATTGTACTTTATATAAATATTTATAAAAATTTTAATGATGAAATTAATAGGATAAGATAAAACACTTCTTATATCTAAACTTGAACCTTAAAAGAATAATAAAAGTCATATTGCAGTGCGTGCAATGACCTGATCATTTGTTAAGCATTCATGTCGAGTTAAAATGCCCCAATTCTGTCTTGTCTGTGTCTCTCTCAAAGATGCAGGCATTCACATATTGGTCGAGACGTACGTAGTCATTAGAGGACAAGTTGGTTTACTTACTAATCTATTCAAAGCAAAAAAGAACAGTACTGATAAGATCAGAGAGAAAGAAATAAAGTGTTTGGAAGAATGATTGCTATGTAAACCGGATTTTGAAACATAAATCGATTTGTTATAACATATTACATGAACAAAATTCCTAGAAGGGAAAGAAAAAACAACAGAGAATCAACATCATTTTCGATATGATAAATCAAATCTTTACTCATTTTGAAAGCCAATAGAGGATGAGAAAAAGCGTACAAGCGGCAATGACGGCCGACAGAATAAGAGTGTCTCTTGATCGCCGCCGTTTGATTGAACCTGCAAAATCCAGTGTCCAAGGTTAATCCCATTTTGGTTACAAAAATTAGTGATGTGTGATGATATCAAGAAACCACCGGTGGTTTACCAAGTAGGCCGCGAATTATGGGGAACTTCTCACTTAAATGCTTCACTTTCCCCTGAACATCTCCAAACAAAGCCCCTTGAGAGCCCAGAACTTGCCTTGTTGTTTGAGCCTGACCAATCACATCATCTATCTGCACAACAGTGAACCCAAGATTGCAATTTGGATGTTTATAATCGAAGCTTTCATTCACAAAGGCACTAACTTCCCTGAAGGGCCAATGAGGACCATCCACAGTTCAATGCTTACCTTAGTAAATAAGTGATTCGGAGTTGGAGTGAATTTTAAAGGGCAAAATCAAACTTTTCCGTCCCCAAAGCCCTCCAACTACCATTCAATGTGACCAGTAGACTACCAAACCTATCACTTACCCTCCTGATTTAAAACCCAAGTTGCAATTTATCTCCCAGTTTGGAATATAAGTTGCAGTTTTCTCCCATTGTTAAGATTTGAACGTTAAATGAACAAAAAGGTGACATGATGAAATCTTAACCATTCAGTTTTAAAGTAAGCTGGAAGTTGTAAAAAGATGATAATTTGGGGGGATTTAGTTAAGAGCTTTGCTACTCATCATCCCCATACACCACACTTATTTTTATTTTTTTTTATTTTTTCTGGTTTTATTCTTCCTAAACTAATTGAGTTTTTCTACTAATTATCCATACACCACATATTTGGTAAGAGAAAAAAAAAATCATATGTGGCGTGTGGCGTGAGAATAATGGTTAGAAATTTTTATTTTATTTTTTAATTAGAGCACGTCTATTTTGATAGTTTGCCGTCTAATTGTAGAATGATAGTTTGAAATATGAAGTATAATTTTATCATTTTAAAAAGAAAGAGAATGGAAGCAGGGTAAACCAGATTATTCAAACCAGGTAATTCAAGCATTCATACTATGCCAGCTTCGTGGCAACAAGAAAAGTATATGGAGAGCAAAGCTTGATCTAGACTTTACATACTTCGATGCAATGATCAGAAACTGAGAGATCATTGGAATAACAAGTCAACCTCTACATCTAGTACAAAGAAGCCAATAAAAGATGAGAGAGAGAGAGAGAGAGAGAGAGAGAGAGAGAGAGAGAGAGAGAGAGAGAGAGAGAGAGAGAGAGAGAGAGAGAACACTTAAAATTTCAATAAATACACAGATACTCAAGGTATTCATGTGAGCCAGTAATAATACAAACAATCAAAGCCACATATTTTTAACTTCTTATTTATTACCTTCTTATTTATCAAAAAAAAAAAAACCTTCTTACAACAACTTTAGACTGATGATGCACTAAAACTTATATTCAAGGTACAGCCTTTATATAAGCATTAAAACAGGATCTGTCAAATGTTAACGTTTTTATTTTCTTGGGTTTTTGTGTGTTGGGGGGGGGGGGTGTGGGGGGCTTATCTGGTGCCAAATTCATGGTTAAGCTTGAAAGTTCTGGTGATAATAGGAAGGCATTAGGTCTGTTTATTTAATTGTTCACCCCTCGTTGGTCCTTTTCATGGCCTAAACCTATTCGTTGATCTTCTTGATCCTAAACAACATCCCTTTTAGGATAGTAAACAGCCTGGTGAGTGTCTTCGTATCCATTGTCCCCTTCCATGAAAAGTTTTATCACTTCACCTCATAACCCTTTTCAAGCAAAAGTACACAATATATATCTCCATGCTAAACTAAGTGAACTGAAACTCCCAGACATGAAAGAGCCCTGCAGTCCAGCTCTATTGAGTAATCCTGTAGACCAGGAGTTGAGAACTTGAGATCTAGATTTCAAGAAAGTAGATTAGAAGTGATAAGAGGCACACCTAAATATATACTTGACTGGGAAGCTTCAATTTCAAACTGCATAATGATCAATTCTTGTTTTCCTTCCGTTTCCTCAAGTGAGAAGACAATATTGGTCCGTGAGTAATAGACTCACACCAACAGTTCATGTTCAGGAAGTAAAATCACAACTTGTGGGGAGAAAGCTTCCATAAGAGAGTTCATTCATTCTTTGTCAGGCCCAAAGTCATTGCATCTAGATCGTAATTATGACATAGGATTTAGCTAACCTAAATGACAGAATATATACAGTTCTAATCAATCAACTCCAATGAATTCTTACTGAAAGGTAGCAAGTCTTCTTCATAAACTTCAATACCCTTCAGATAAGATTGTTGGAAACCCTCAAACAGAGCATTCATTGTGGTTGGCAATGAGGAAATTGATAAAAACTCAATGATCAGTAACTTCAAAATCATTCTAATATCACAAGCATAAGATTAGAGGAACCAGTACATTCGTAGTTAGGGGACTCCATGGGACCCTTTCTCAGCCAAAATGATGACCTTAGAATGGATTTTTCATCTCAAATTAATTTGATTGTTTTCCCTGGGATGTATGCTCAACAAAGCATTAGAAACTACTTGTTGAGCTAATGTTTGCTTTTCCTATTACAATTTTCACGTTTTCAAAATCAAATCTCTTCTATGTGGTCATTTGGTCCACACTACATATATTTCAACCATCCAAGTGGTCACAGATCTAGATTTTTACTACTGACATCATATCTTACCCTATCCATTCATTTATCACGGGTCAAAAACCTAAAAAATCTCATTCCTCACATCACATAAAGCAGAATGTTAAATTGTCAAAAATGAAAATGGGAAGTTTCTTCCAAAAGCATACAGACAGTAATATCACAGCAGAATAGAATTTAAGCTTACATGAGCTATACTTCCATGGATGGCTGCTCTCTCCCGTAGTAATGGCATCGTTGGGGACATACTCCCAGAGACCTGCATAAAGGAGAGTAACACAACTTTAGTTTTGTAAAGCAAGACAACAATAAGAGCAAAAGCAAATATAGAAAGAAGAGAAATAATAGTTACCATAATTAGGAGATAAGGAGAATATTTAATCCAGGCTTACCTTATACTCACTAATATCATCCCTGACTGAACTCAAAAGTTCTGCATGTTCCCTCATTGAGTTTACGTTTCCCTTAGTTCTTCTAAATTCCTAAAAGAGAAATACACCAATCTTCATGGGACAGATGGCGATTACTGGTAACATGATACAGTGATTATTGTACAAAACAGACAAATGCACAAAGCAAGTATTGAACAAAAAATTCCTACAAAACAAAGCACACAATGTAAATAATATACTAGCATGATAGCATCATTCTCCCTGCTCAATAAACCAGAAAAATGCGTTCATCTGTGTTTGACACCAAAACCATTACAGCATAGCAACAGGCAAAATTTTTTAATACAACCTAAGTTGCACTAATACAATGATAAATACCCCAAGTAAATTCTACTTATTCAGAGCCTTAATTCCAACGACTTGGGCATAGTGCAGGTGGTAAATTCCTCCAAACCAGCCTATTAAATGTTGTGTCCTTAGAACATATGAGGTACATTATTTTTTTAATAGGATTAATGTGTTAATCCACCATTGACTCCATTTAACATCAAAAACCCTTATTTCTATTAATCTAGTACCGTCAAGCCTATCAGAAAAACATATGCATTTCACATGTTCAAAAGACAAATGGATATATATAATAGACTGATTTGAAGGAAGTTAGGAGGAAAAATTAGTTGCAACGAAAGAGATACTCCTTAACTGAGTAAAATTGACAGCAATAAAATGCAGGGGATGGAAAAAGAGTTCAAAATCGAAAATAAAACCTGTGTGAGCTCATGAAGTATATCCCTATGCCTTGCAAGCTTCTGAGTTACAGAAGTCATGGGTGCAGCAGATGATGCACATCGACTCATTGAGTCATTTATATCCAGTAGCTTCTCAAGCAAGGATTGGATTTCCATTTCCATGGCCTTCCATGATCTGCTGGACCCAGCAGAAGGGGAACCAGCATCTACATAACCTGATTCCAAAATATAGAACATCATAAAGGCAGCCACACTGACCAAAGCATAATGGATTGAAGGTCAAAATAATTTTCTTCAGGATACATTTTTTTTATCGGTAATTGTCTTCAGGATACATAAGATAATGAACCCAAAAAAGGATAGTATTCCAGAACCCAAGTTAAAATATACATTCAGATAGAATAGGAAATACTTTTCTGTTTTTTGGTCCGTCATGATCTGCTGTCAAAATATGCACTTGCAGACTGTGTGCTATTAGAAGAAATGGCGCTTTACACTCGGGTGGAACCAAAAATGTGGCACTTAACTCACACGTGATTTAAAAAATGACACTTCACCATCTGTTCTGCACTACGATGTTTAAAAGCAAAAGTGCACTAGACCTGAACAAACTTCCATTTTCCAAATCACAAGTCGCTGACCCGATAGCAGTTATACCAGATGAAATCTGGGCAAAGTATTGTATGCCCTGAAGTGGTTTTCAGTCCTAAGGAGATATGACCTAACCGAGAAACACCTCCTACCCTCACGCGTTCTCTACAAAGTGCGCTCCCAAGACCAGTAACATGTGGTTAGGTTAGAAGAGTGAGAGTGAGAACAGGAATGAATGCAATTCTGGTCGATATGATGATGACACGGGAATGAAGGAATAGTTTCAGAAAAAGCAGCCAAGCGGACTGCTCTAGGAGTCTAGGGGCTACTAGAATAGCCTTGAGTCCAAAAGTACGGTATAGCAGCCTATCCAAGCAAGCTTCTTGCATTGCAATCTGAACTCAAACCACAACTTCCCCAAAAACTCTATGAAGAAAGGAAACTGAGGATGATAGAAGTCACTAAACTGATTAACATAATTGATACTGAAGCACTAATTCAACACAATGCTACCAGAATCGAAATTATGCCCCAGTTCAATGAATTGATTTCAAATCAGAGGTTGTCAAGGGTGCAGCCTACCTCAAGGCCTCTCCATCTTCTTGGATCAATCTTAAAACTCTTGCATTTACGATGCCACGATTGCCCATTTACAATAGAACTTACGCCCCGCTCAGCCTTCAAAGTTCCCTTTCTTTTTAACAGATCGATAGCATAAATTCCCACGGATATCTGAAATCTCAATAACACGGATACCCAAAAGAACAGGTTTCATTCTCCTAAATTTGAAACTCGAGGACCAAAAATTTCCCAAATCTAAAACAGACCCATCAATCCCAATACCACCGATAACCAAAATGCAACGCAGAAGAAGCAGAAAAGTCGAATAGAAAGTGCAAGTGGCGTAGCGAGGAGAAAAACGGTACCTCCTTGGGTGAACCTAGCGCCGAGTCTGGCATAGGAAGAGAGCTTGACGTCGAGATCGCCCTCGATCTTCCGGGCCTCCCTCCTCAGCTCCTCCCAACCCGACTCCTGCAACTCCAGATTCGGATCCTTCATATTGGATCTTCGCCCAAATTCAAATTCGGGTCTTGCTGCTCTATTCGCTCCTAGTCTCGTCACATTCTTTCTAAATTGCTGTCATCTTGTGATCCAACGGTGGCTATAGGTTCAGTTATTACCGTTGAAATTCCCTCGCTACTTCTTCATAGCTGTTTAAACATTTTTCTATTATTATTAAATTAAAGTGTTATAATCACACCAAAATTTTATATAAATAAATCTAAAAATTAACATAATTTTATAATCTACGTACTATATAAAATTACATCAATTTTTTATTTAATTTATGAAATTTTTTTATATTAAAAAAATAAACTCATAAACTAATATGATTTTATATGATATTTTAGTTAATTATATTTTTTAGTATTTAGTACAAAATTACTAGGCCTTGTTTGATTTCACAACTATTCACATTTCATTTTATCTCATCTCATTTAATTATTATAATTTTTTCAAATTTCAAAATAAAAATAATATTAAAAAAATATTCTAATAATATTTTATTCAACTTTTAATTTTTATATCAATTGATCTTATCTCATCTCTAAAAACAAACGAGGAGAATGCAAGTTACAAAAGGAAATCATGTCCTTGTCTATTAGGTTTTTTTTTTTTTTTCTTTGGAATCATCAACATAACTTCATTTCATTAATAGGTAGAATCCGAAAAACATGGCCTTTCCTTTTCTATCAGAGACATTAGATCACTCGATCCCTCTTCCATCCAAATTACTTCATCACTCATATGTAAAGCCCTTCTTGCCAAATCATGTGCAACGCTATTGCCTTCTTGGTAGACAAACTTTACTTCCCAATCTGGCATTTGTTGAAGTATATTCTTGATCTCATCCACTTGTTGCTTCTTTCTGAGTTATATCAATAATGACTTTAAGAGCATTCCCTTCAAACTGAACCTTCTGAATGTTTAACTCACTACAAATTTCCATTTCGTTCCATAATGCTTAAGCTAGTTCAGCAGGTCCAATAAACATCTTACCAGCACAGACAGTGAACAACATCTCCCCTTGAAAGTTTCTGCCTACCACTCCAATTCCCATTTTATTCTCTCCTTTTTCTATGGTTGCATCAAAGTTTACCTTTGTAGTTTCTGCTCTGGGTGGTTGCCATTTAACATCTCTCCTTCTGCAAGCCCCTTGAATTTGATGTTCATTAATAACTTCATCAGCTTCTTTGAATATTTTGAGATTGAGCAAAGCCTTCTACACTAAATTGGTATGACTGCCAAATTTATCTTAAAAAACTGTCATGTTTCTCCTCTTCCATGTACCTCATAAAATAACAGATATCTCCTCAAGCTTCTCCTGATTGAAACATTGTTGTAATTTTTCCCATAACTGAAAAAAATCCCCTTCATCGTAGTTCCATTTCTGCAAAGAACTTTCCTTCACTGCCCATACATCACCAGTTGCAGGACAGTTCCAAAGTACATGATAAGTAGTCTCATTACCCTACCAGTACATATGGGACATAACATGTCATGTACCACCTTCTTCTTAAAGAGATTTTCCTCTGTAGGCAAAATCATGTTAAGTGCCTTCCAAAGAAACTGCTTCAGGGTACCTGATATACTTGTTTTCCATATCATTTCCCACCTCTGTTTCGTGTCCTTACTGCTTGAACTTTCACACTGAATTGCTGCAGACATGCTTGAACTTTCCCACCTCTGTTTCCCACCTCGTCTATTAGGGTTGAAAGCACCTCTAATCTCTCTTCCTAAAAAGATTTTTATTTTATTTTCCTCCTCAGTCCTCGCTCTTCCAATTTCTTGTTCATTGGAAAATGTATTCTACCTGAAGGTCCAAAACAAGCACAGTCCAAGAAAGTTTCGATCAAATTTCTCTATCGAGGGTTAAAAGAAAGAAAAAATACACTGACCTGGCTGTGAAGTGTGAACTATGAAGTGACTTCAATTGAGTTGGGCCCAGCCTCAAATTGTCCTTGGGCCGAACATGGGTACACTCAAACCAGCAGCCCATAATAATTATTTGAGTTGGTTCAAGTCATTTTCACACGCCTCGAAGATTATGATACAGCATCATTAATTGAAAAAAAAAAAACTCATTAATTTAGGAGAAGTATTTTAGCCTGATTATACAAATATAATAGTTTAAATTAAGGTAATTTGATGTGATTTTTCATATTATAAGATTATTTTTTAATATTATTTTTATTTTAAAATTTAAAAAACTTAAATTATTTAATTTATTTTATATAAAAATTTAAAAATAGTTGTAAAAAAAAAAAGGCGACGAATTCTTACCACTATTTTATTATTTTTGCCGTAAAATAACATTTAAGATGAGATATTTGCGATTGGTGTACAACAATTAGAGATTTATTTTCAACTACATTTGTAATTTTTTCCGACGAATTCGACCGTTGCAAAAAGCCTTAAATGTTCTACCGTTGCTACAAGTACGTACGTACGTACGTACACACTGATCATTTCCGGAGCTCAACCATTCCAATCATTCTTTAATTTGATTCTTTCACGTTCTCATCAATTTCTTCATGCGTCTTCTCATATATATTCTCTTTAAGCTTATAAAATGCAATTACGATCACTTTTGTCATCCGGCCAATAATCTTGAAAGCTTCAAAATTACGCCTAATGGACCACTTTTTGATGTGTCACTTCATAATCGAAACTGGTTTTGTTTCAATGGTTTCACACTCAATGTCGGCATGAAATTATGATCGAGTTTCATTTCCGTATTTCGTACAAGAGAATGAGTGTCATTGACGGCTTCTTAGGAATTTATCATCTCCACGCCTTTGGGTAGGATTCTAAATAGAAATAAATATATAAATAAATAATATTAATACTATGGATAAGTTCTAAATGCATAAATATTCTACAAATATTTTATATAAAAAAAAATGTATAGTGGAAATTAATTTTTTATAAAAGACATGCGAGATTTATACATTTGAGATTTAGATATATTATTATTAAAAAAAGCAGTTCCTTTATATATAAAATTACTCGTTTGTATTCACAAAATTTTGATTAATTATTAATCCATAAAACATAATTATATAAATTCAAATTTATTAAATCATGTAATAAAAAAATATAATATACGTGTCTGCGCGCATAAAACTCAATTGTTTTTTAAAAAATTACAGATAAAATTATAAGATATAATATAAATTTCTATTTTATCAAAATTAAGTAGCTTATGAATAAGCTCAAACTAGTTTAATAAATAAATTAGTTATAAATATAATACTATCTTGATGATAAATTCAACTTTTACTTATATTTAAATAAAAATTAAATGAATAAAGCTTTATCGTACTCGATCAATGTACAACCTTTTTCAATGCAAGTGGGGAATGGTTTTCTTCATCACATGCATGGCAGGTTGCCTAACCGCTTGAATATCTCCATTATCCATGTCACCAATCTTATCAAAATTAACAGGGGATGGCCATCGAAGTTTCCTACTCTCAGCAGCCAACGTACTGTACTCTTCATCACATGCATGCATTTTCGTCACGCTTTCGTTCAGAACGTACTGTCACTTCGATTTTTTTAAAATATATTATATATATATATACTTTTATTCTTTTGTAACAGTTGCGCAAGTGTCATCCATATATAGATCTAAATAAAAAGAAAAATATATACTGTAGTCTCGTATTTTTTTACACTATTAAAAAATATAAATTTATTATTTTATTTTTTTTTATTTTACACTTTAAAAATAATAGTGTATTAGATGTGAGGCTAGCAGTTCTCTAAATAAAATGACATATATATAGATCAAACTAATGTTTGAGATACGGCTGCAAAACACATACGCATTATGTACATAAATTGAATAGTAACATTTTTTTTTGCCTTCCATGTTTTTTGTGCACATGAATGTGTCACGATTCATGACATGACAAAGAAAAGAAAAATATGAAGACATTTGTTCAATAATTTAATACTTTTTTTTTATATAAATAATGTTAAATACAGTATTAAGATTTGTAAGTTTTGCATGCTTTCATTAAAATAAGAATAATGTTATATACAGTTGTAAAGTATATAAATGCCGTACAATCGTTTTGAAAAAGAATAGGATTTCTTATTAAAAAATTAATTTTCTTTTTTTATGGGTTCTATATTTGTTTACTTTTTTTAAAATAATTGTGCGATACTTACAAACTCATTACTGTAAGTATCAGTTTTCTTAAAATAAAGTGTGATTTATAATTAAAAAATACATTTTTTCATACGAGTCATAAATTTTTTAATTTTTTTTTAAATACTACACGAGATAGTGATCATTTTTTCATTTTGTGATTAGTAAAAATGAATCACATAATGTCACTTCGATACAAAAATAAAAAAATATTGTAATTATAAACAATAGTGCTACATACCCCCGGGGTGTAATCCAGCTGCGGCCTCGGGGCTGACGTGGCACGTCAGCCGATAATTAAAAAAAAAAAGGAAAATAGAAGAAAGCTGAAAGGTAACGCAGGAGGGAGGGGTGGAAGCCATTTTCACCTGATTTTGAAGAGAAAACTCGAGGAGCACAAAACCGGAACCTCCCACCTCGCCGACGAGCTGTAACAAGTGACCATTTACCAGCTTCTTTCATCTGCATCTGTGGGTAAGAGACGGGTCGATTCTGATGAACAAGGAGGAGACGCAGGATCCATAAACCGGAACCTCCCAATGTCGTCGACGAGCTGTAACAGGTGACCTTTTACCAGCTTCTATCATCTGCATCTGTGGGTAAGAGATGCGTGTGATTTTGAAGAACAAGGACAAGAATTGCGCAAGAGCCGAAACTGGGTTTAACTGCGCAAGAGAGCTCGTCGAGGCTTTAACTGGGACGGAACCAGAGAGCTCGTCGAGGCTTTAGCTGGGTTTTTTTTTTTACACATTCATCTGCATTTGTGGGTAAGAGAGCGATTTTGGCACTAAGTTTTTCTTTGAACATTTGATTTGTGTTGTTGCTTTGTGAATGTCGTTTGCTATCTTTATTTTCGTTAAATATTTTGTGGTTGTTTTTGTTTGTATTTCCTATTGCTTAGTACTCCTATTGATAAGGCAAGACAGCGTGAAATTTGTTCATTTAGGCAGAAGATCGGCTAGTTCATCAGCATGCACAATCTGATCTTTAGTCAAAGAAAGCATCAAAAGATTAGTAGAGAGAATCCAACTGATTGTGAAGTTATCATGTTGTGCTTTCTATAATGTTATTTTTGGACAGACCACATTTTTTTTTTGGCTAAACCCGAATGTTTTTATCAAAATTCCAGTGGTACATGCAAGGGAAACATTTTGTTTTTTTTGTTTTTTTTTTTGCTGAATCCAAGGGAAACACAGCTCTGAAAGTATGCCTTTACCTTCTAGAAATTCATTTTTTTTATTGGAAAACTCACCTGTTTTGTAAACTAGGGAATAAAGAAAATAACAAATAAAATTAGAGAGAATGTAGTACCGATGCATGTTGTGTTGGATGCTTTGTTTAGAGTTTAATTTCATTGTCTCCCAAGTTTCAATATGTATTAGAATTTAATTTGTAAGTTCTGGTTTTTGTTAATATTTTAAGAGTGGCTCTACAGGCTACAGCCACCAACTCGGGCGACAAGTGTAAAAAAGTTTTTATTTTTCTTTGTTTTTCATGTATTTTTAAAATACTCTTAAATATTTTTTTTTAAAATTCACAATATCAATAAAAAATACTTAATCACTAGGGGTATATATATGTAAAATCATATGTTGATAGAAATGCTCGGGACCATTATCAGGATCCCAATCATTTCTCTTGTTCTTATTATTGGTGCACTCAAATGAAGATCTTCAACTCACTAGAAAATGAAAATAACAACTAAATAGAAAAAGAAAAAATAACTATAAAAGAAAAAAAGTGTTTCTAAGTTTGGATTCAGATATGAGATTGTCAGTTATTAATACTTATGTTGAATTACTTAATTGGTGCCAGTTCAAGGATATTTTCCCAGCATGGAAAACGAGAAAAATCAGTCAACTCCGCAAACATTATCTACCTCAAATCCCCCATCCGAGGTATGTTGGAAAAAAATTGGAAAAATCGATTACATTGGTACTCTTGGTATTTTTTTGGGAAAATACATCAATAACATTTATCTAATAACATATTAGGTCATACCATCAAGTAGTCAAAACATTCCAAATTATATGCCTGGTTATTTTGGAGCAATGCCTGCGTGGTCACCAACCTTTCTACCATATCCGGCTGGTAACCAATATCCAATCAACATACATATAGTGATAACTGATTGATCTGGATTTATTCATAATAAATTAGCTTCTTTGCAACTATCAAAAGAATAAGATATTGGTTGCAACATGTTTATTTAGTTTTAACATATAATTTGTTGCAGAATGCTGGTTACTCATTTCAACAGTTCATGGAACAGCCGACTCCTTTCAGCAATACAAGCTCTACCACGAGCAAAATAGTTGGTTCAGAGCTGGATAATAAAACTGATGGTGGGGAATCTGAAGCGCCATGTGCATCTCCTATAGTTGATGAGTGTACTGAGGATAGACCAAATCTTACGGAATGTAATAATGCCAGTGGCGAGACATCTTAGAATGTCAAAGTGGTTGATGATGAGGCGATTGAGGAGCCAAAGTCGGGAATGGAGTTTAATTCCCTTGAAGAGCTATTAAGTTATTATAAGGAGTATGGTAAAAAATGCGGATTTGGGGTGATGACAAAACGGACTGATAGGGATGAAGATGACTCTGTTAGATACGTCACTCTTTGTTGTGCCTATAGTGGGAAAGCCCGGAATCACACGTTGAATGTTGCCAACTCACGCCTGACATGAAAGACAGAATGTAAGGCAAAGATTAATGCCTTAAGGCAAGATGGAGTGCTTCGGTTGACGACAGTACATAATATCCATAACCATGGCCTCAGTCCGAAGAAATCCCAGTTCTTTCAATGTAATAGAAAAGTTAGTGATGCCGTAAAAATGGTTCTAGATACAAATGATATGGCTGGCATTCGAGCGAATAAGAGTTATGGATCTCTCGTTGTTGGTGCAGGTGGGTTCAAGAATCTCCCATTTTTGAAAAAGGATTGTCGTAATTATATTGACAAATCAAGACATCTACGACTTGGCGCAGGTGGTGCTGGAGCACTCCGACAGTATTTTTTAAGGATGCAATATAAAAATCCTGGGTTCTTTTATATGATGGATATAGATGATGACGAGAGGTTAAAGAACGTATTTTGGGCAGACTCCCGTAGTAGAGCAGTGTACCAATATTTTGGTGATGTGGTCACAATTGACACCACATACCTAACGAATCAATATGGGATGCCCTTGCATTTGTTAGTGTAAACCACAATGGATAGTCAATTTTGTTGGGAGCATGGTTGATTTCTAGTGAGGATACTAAGACGTTTGTGTGGTTATTCGAGACATGGTTGCAACGCATGGATGGTAAAGCTCCGAAATCTATTATCACTGATCAAGATAGGGTGATGAAAAATGCAATTGTAATTGTCTTTCCAAATACCCGGTACAGATTCTGCCTTTGGCATATACTGAAGAAAGTTCCGGATAAGCTTGGCTCATATGGTTCCTACAAAATTGGGATGAAAAATGCATTGATGAAATGTGTATATGACAACCATCGTGTTGATGAGTTTGAGAAATGTTGGGATGAGTTGCTTACCACTTACAACTTGCATGAGAATGCGTGGTTGCATAGCCTATACGTTGAACGTGAACATTGGGTGCCGGCATTTTTGAAGGAGTGTTTTTAGGCTGGAATGAGTACCACACAGCGAAGCGAGAGCATGAATGTATTTTTTGACGATTATGTACATTCTAGGACAAACTTAAAGGAGTTTGTAGGCCAATTTGATAACGCATTGAAAAAAAAGATTGAGAATGAAAATCTAGCGGACTTCCATTCATTTAATGTCACAATCCCCTGCATATCTAGATCTCCGATTGAAAAGAGATTCTAAGAGTTGTACACGATTGCTAAGTTCAAGGAAGTTCAGCAGCAAGTGAACAGTATCATTGATTTGAATCCAAAGTTACATAATTCTATTGGTGTCGTAAAGACATATATGGTTGACGATAAAGTTTGTTTGGAAGAGTTTACTAAGTTTGTTAAATACTTTGTGGAGTTTAGTGAGATTGATGCAGTTGCAAAGTGCTTATATGGATTATTTGAGATGAGGGGAATATTATGTCGGCACATTTTGGCCTTATTCAGGTGTAATGATATCAAATATTTGCCCGAAATGTACATTTTAGATCGATGGAGGAAGGATATTAAAAGGCGATACACTTCAATTAAAAGTAGCTACGATAAAGGGGAACAACGGCTAGATTCTAATAGATATTCGAGTCTCTTAAGTATATGTTATAAGATGATTACCCATATAGCGGGTTTGAGTAAGCATACTGAGGATGCGAGGACTAAATTAGAAGCAATGATTGAGCTTTATCGTGCCAATGAAGAACCACCATCGATGACTCAAATTGGTTCCAATGTTGATAGTATGGCAAATGCCACTAGGGTCGGCGGTTATGGGAAAGTACACAACCCACGTGTGGTTAAAGGAAAAGGCAGACCTCCATCTCTGAGTAGAACATCCAGAATGGAGATAGACATGCGGAAAGCGAAAGCAAAGACAAAGAAAGCACCAGCAAAAGGGAAGCGTAAATAGGTGCATATATATATTATTTAGTTTAGAATTTATTTTATAAATGAATTAAAATATGTAATGTATTTTTAATTGACTCACCTATTTTTTAGCGAGAAGGAGTATACACCCGAGTCACGAAAAGAGAAGATACGCCTGTTGTGGAAGTATGCAGGAATTTATTTGGTGTATTTGAGCTTGATGTGTCTAACATGCATGTATGTTAATTAGTATAAGTATATCGAGGACACCAATTATTTTGCAATAGTGATGAGTTTGTGTGTCAACAGCCAATGCTAAAGAGAGAAAGCATGTCAACAACCAATGCCAGAGAGAGAAAGCACGGCTTCAGCTGTTTTTGGAACCCAGCCACAAGAAATAGTGATGCAGAGTCAAGAAAGCGTAAGTGACTCGGCTAAATTCGAGTTTGTGAAGTATTCTCTATTACAAAAATAAAATATTTGTTGTTTAATATTTACAGATGCAAGTTGGGTTCGATGGATCACAACCTTTGCAATAATGGGTTCCCAATTAAATCCAATTTGGAAACATTTATCATGGATTGGAAAGAATTTAAGTGTATTTGAGCATTTCATTTTGTGAAGTATTGTTGGAAAAAAGCATGTATGTGAGCAACTATTTGAGCAAGTTAATTAGTATTAAAAGATATTGATGGAAAATATTTTGTATGGCAGATGAATTTATTTTGGGATGAAGTGTTCATGCCCAGAAATGATTTAGTTTGCAATGAACTTGGAAATTCTGTTGGTGTATTTGAGCAGTTGGGTTTGTGAAATATTTGTTCAAAAATAGGCATGTATTTGAGATGAATTTATTTTGGGATTAAGTGTTCATGCCCAGAAATTATTTAGTTTACAATGAACTTGGAAATTCTATTCGTGTGTTTGAGCATTTGGGTTTGTGAAATATTTGTTGGAAAATAGGCATGTATTTGAGCATTTAAGTGTTCATGCCCAGAAATTATTTGGGATATTGTGAACTTGGAAGTTCTGTTGGTGTATTTCGGTTTGTGTAGTATTTGTTGGAAAGTATGCAAGTATTTGAATAGAACGTTACCTTGAGCATTGAAGTGTTCATGCCCAGAGATTTAGTGAATGAGTTTGTGAAGTTGGAAACTAAAATCTGGTGTATTTGAGTATCTAGTTGGATTGGTGCATTAGAAGTTATCTTTTGGGTTCAGCGGGTTGTAATTGTGCAAATAAATTTATACGCATGATTTGTTGCAAACGTTTTTGAGTTCAACAGCATAGTGGTTACGTAATGGTTGCCTACCAAATCTTCCCTGAAGCAAAAAATCCTGGGTTCTAAATGTCATTTTGCCTTCAGAAAATACTACCAGGAAAAAAAAAAAAAAAGAAGAAGGATTAAAATCCTACTTCTGAAACCATCTATTACTCATGCCAACAAGTTCCAATATGCAGCACATCAGTTTCTTGTGAAGCGTTGGTGCTTCCAATTCCACCAAATAACTATAAACATAGCATTAGTAACTAAAATTCCAAACTGAGCCAATACCAGAAAATAATACAAATGCACATCACTATTTGAGCTAACAATGAACTAAGAACTATAAATCCCAAATTACTTATATAACATTAGGTAACATGCATGTACAAAGGCAAAACAACAATAAATCTGAAGTATGGAAGCTAAACGCCTTATTTTAGCTTCTTGTGCTGCATGCACCAACTCCTTTTGCATATCCTCGTCGATTTTTTGGTTAGTACGATCTTCACTCTCTCGAGGCGATCTACTATCTTACGCAGCTCCATCTCTCTCTTCTCGAGATGCTCGAGTATTTTCTCAACCTCTTTCTCTTTCATTAACAGTTCGTTGGCCCTCTCTTGAACTTGTGGCTCAGTCACTTCATTACCATTCAACCACTTGAAAAACTTATAGTATGGTAAGCCTTAATGATTTCAGAAAAATCATTAGAAATAATTGAACTGTATTGGAAATTAAAAATTATATATTAAAAGATGGTCATGGCATCTAATTAGTGTGGTTACCTGGATATTGTATTTTGAACATCCCAAAAACGGTCGTCTGGGATTTTTTGCAGTTGTAAACCATTTCAAAGTGGCTTCAAGCTCGCAGAAGCACAATGTTTGTCCCAAAATACGTTTGGAAAAAGATGAAGAATATATTGATGAGGATGATGATGACATTCTAAGATGAACCCCCATAAAACAATCGAATGACTTCTTGGACAATAACAATGCCAAACCACCCTCAAACAAAACCCATAAAAGATAATAACAACCCCCCAACCAATCATAAACACAAGCATTCATCAGTAACCCAACCAATCCAATATGATAATAACAACCCCACAACAGAAACCCACAAACAATAACCCAACCATAATTATATAGCTCAAATAAGAATAAAACTTGAAACAAATCTCAATCGGGAGAAAGTGTAGAGATGTATAAAACAATCAAACGTCAATCTAAATATGAAAACAATCCCACCACATCTCAATTGTTTCAACATTCTAAGCATGTCTAGCTAGTGTATCTGCCACTTCATTACCTAGTCTATTAACAACTAAAATCAGCAACTTCATAACTTCAGAAAACAGAACACCAATTCTTGAAGATGATACTGCATGTTGAAGGTCTTCTATTAATAGCAAACAATCACACTTTCAACAATAATCCTCTTTATTCCCATATATTTATGTTGTAACGATATTCAATTTTTATAAAAAAACCAAGATCAATTCAACAATCCAATATGATATAAAATAATGTCATAGTCAATCCCAGCAACCAAAAACATTAATCAAAGTAAACACAGTTCATTAGAACAATGCCAAACCACCCTAAAACAAAACCCAGAAAAGATAATACAACCCCCCAACAAATCATAAACACACAACAAGCAAACAATAACCCAACCATAATCCAACCCACGACATATAACCCAACAGAAACCCACAAACAATAACCCAACCAGAAGCATGAAATCCAACCCACGGCATATAACCCAACAGAAACCAACAATCAATAACCCAACCAGAATCATGAAATCAAAATCCACTTATATAACCCAACAAAAACTAACAATCAATAATCCAACTAGAATCATAAAATCAAAACTCACTTATATAACCCAACAGAAACCAACAATCAATAACCCAACCAGAATCATGAAATCAAAACCCACGGCATATAACCCAACAGCAGCCCACAAACAGTAACCCAACCATAATCATGAAATCGAAACCTACGGCATATAACCCAACAGAAACCCACGCACAGACTTAAAATTGTAACCCAACAATTGTAATGAATCGAAGAAAACCTACTTAAAAGAACCTCACAAGCTTAACTGAGGGAGATAAGAGAGACATTCACTACCTTGTTAGTCTTCAACCGGTCGAAAACAGAAACCGCGATAGGCAAGAACAGAGGTGACGATGTCAAACATGGAGGTTCGGGGGAGAGGGAGGACGCCAGAGATATTAAGGTTAGGGTTTGAGAAATGTTAGGGTTAGGGTTTGAGAAATGTGGAGAAGATAGGTTACGGATGACAGGGTTGAGAGAAGAGCAAGAGCGAAGAGACAGATGAGAGATTTGGGTTAGGTTTGGGCGATTAGGTTACAGGAGAAGAGAGGGAGATTTGGCCGATTAGGTTACAGGGAAGAAGAGAGGGAGATTGGGCCATTAGGGCAAATGCTGATTAGGTTACGGGGGAGAAGAGAGGGAGATTGGCCGATTAAGGTACGGGAGAAGAGATGGGGATAAGAGAGGGAGAAGTGGCCGATTAGGATTACGGGAGAAGAGATGGGGAGAAGAGAGGGATAAGTGGCCGATTAAGATTACGGGAGAAGAGATGGGGAGAAAAAAGGGAGATTTGGCAATTAGGGTTACGGGAGAAGAGATGGGGAGAAGAGAGGGAGAAGTGGCCGATTAGAGTTACGGGACTCGAGGGAGGCAGATGATAGAAGAGAGAGATGAGGGAAGACGAGGATGATGCCAACATTAAATGCGAGAGAGGAGAGATACGAGACTCGAGGGAGGCAGATGATAGAAGAGAGAGATGAGGGAAGACGGGAATGATGCCAACATTGAATGCAAGAGAGGAGAGAGATTTAGTCAAAATCAAAACGACACCTTTTTGATTATTATGCCACGTATGCCACGAGTCTGCGGTGGGATTACTCCCCGGGAGCATATAGACTTTTCGAATTACAAAAGAAGTTGTATCAATGTTATCACCAAAAAAGAGAGAGTTGTAGTTTATAGGAACAAAATGTGTTGTCAACTTGTCATGATCGTCACATATATAGTGCTCTCAAAGGTAGAAAAAACACTCATATAGGGCGGGATCTCGGAATCCAACCATGATGTGAAATTTGGAGAAAATCTTGAAAAAGTAATGAACCAGATAAGATCATTCATAAAAATAAAGTACAGAAGAATCCAGGACACGGATATTTCAACGCTCCTTTTTGGTTTTTTCTCCCCACCTAATATTATTCTTCCATAAAGATTTTTATTTTTTATTTTTTACTTTTTATTTTGTGGCGTAAAAGAGGCTAAAAACGTGGTGATTATTCTGCTGGCCGGGCACGGGTACGACATTTCAAGGTGCGTACAATTAATAAATAACTAAAACTACTTTCCCTGTTATATAATGCGACAATTTATTTGTAAAAATCTGCAATTTATCACTGTTTTAAGTAGTCATTATAATATATGGTATGTATGTACGACAACATTATTTTATATTAATTCAATCTTTTCTTAGAAATGCTATGCTTAGAAAAGTCAACATTAATCGTTAAAATCCAAATGTTCTATCCACATATTTGAGTTTTTTAAATATTAGTGTTAAACTTCTTCAAAAAATATATGTACACACAATTAAATTACAAGTAATGTTAGATATAATATAAAAATTATGCACGTTATCTTTAAAAATAGAATACTTTACATTTACAAAGAAATTATATAAAAATAATCTTATAAATTGATGTAATTTTATCTGATCTGTTAAATCTGCTTAATAATAAAAATAACTTTTTAATTTGATGAAATATATTAAGTCATGTTAATTTATGAGATTATTTTTATATAATATCTTTATTATTAGATTATTTTCCTTAAAAATAAAAGGAATTAAGTTAATTGTAGTGTTCGCATCGGCAAATATAGAGAGATAGATATCAAGTTCTCTTTCTGCTAGACGGAATCTAAACAGCCGAAGACATCCCTTTCTTGTGTCCTACCTAAACGGGTAATAATGAATCGAGTTAGATAAGCATCATTTTTCCTAGGGGAGGAGAAAAGGACGGCCATTGGATGTCTCCAAGCTCCACTGACAAAAGCAGAACATTTGGGCCTGTTATTTCTACGGCCCGGCCCACCACATTAGATTAAATCACGCGTTACGCTGACTTATTAGCCCACGTGGCTCACCATTTTTTGAAAAGTCTGTCAGAGCTGATTTTTTAGTACGCACCGTACGGAACGGAGAACGCGGAATATTACTTAATTAATTACTTAGGAGTTTTGGAGTCTTGGACCGTTCTTCCTTCGGGGCGTAGCGGTCAATGGCGGACGGTCTTTTGGGCAAGTGGGAGCTAGTGCGTTAACCAAAGGCGTGCGGAATTATAATAGTTCTTCCACGCATTCTTATCTTGTCCATTTTTTTTAAATCTTATTTAAAATAATGTTACGAATATTTATAATTTTATTTATAAAAAGTTTTAAAAAATTCATTTTGTCAATTTTTAAAAAATTTAAATTTTATAATTTTTAACATATCAATAATTATGCGTAAATAAGTAAATTATTTTAAAAATATTTTAAATAAAACTAACAATTTTCGTCAATATCATTTAAAATTTTTAATTAAATTACCATAAATGCCATGTAATTTATTTTAGAACAATGCTGAATTTACACAAAGATATTATGAAAATTTATTTATAAATTAATATGTCATGATATAATATATCAAATTATAAAATATTTTTTTTTATCACAAAGTAATTTTAATATATTACATCGAACTATTTTATAGTATAAATTTTTCTTTATTTTAAATGTTATTATATGTAATTATATTTGTTGATATTATTTATCTCAAATTCTATTTATTAATTCTTTAAAAGGAGTCAGGAGAACGAGGTGGTCCGAATCTGCAACAAGAGTTCCTACGACGTACGAAGAGGCAATGATAATGCGTGCCACGTGCTCTACACAGGTTCGATAGCTAGCAAGATATTAAATTGTGCCGTACTGCACCGTTTCAACCTCAGACTGGGCCTTCTTGTATTTACAACTTTCATTCTAGAGATGCGTACGTGTCCAATTCACCCATTTCTACGAAACAACGTGGGTGAGGTCAGATTCTTGCTTTTGTCCCCCCCGGTCTACTTTGTTGCTCTCCCTCAAGAGTGGATGATTTCAAATTGAGTAATGCTAAAATATCAATTGATTGTACAATTCTCGTATAATAAATTATACACTTTACAATTAAAAATATCAAAATTTTAAATTATTAAAATTGATTTATAAATAATAATATTTCATAGATTTTATTAAAATATATTAAAATATAAATAAATTGATATATATTTAAATAAAAATTCTTCTTATAAGTAAATTTATATATTAAATTATGCACCAATACTAATATATAAGGCATCTATTTAATGAAACGATGTGAATTGAATATAGAAATGATTTTTAGAAGATAAATAAATTTTTCTTCTCTCAATTTTATTTATTTATTTTAATAAAAAAATCAATAATATACAAATTGGTACATCAAATTGATTGTACTTAGCAAGACTCCCAAATCAAACTCTTCAGATTTGTTAGGCGCCACTTTTAGATACGTATGATATGAAAATTCCGTAATATTCGGTCCAAAAAATATATTTTTTGTTTTACATATTTTGACCACTTGTTTTAAAATTTATTATACGTTAATATTATTTTTAATTTTACTATTCTCATCCTTGTAATTAGTATAATCGAAAAAATTATATATATCACGTTACTTTCACACTTTCATATTATTATATAATATAAGACATATTTGTTATAATTAAATAATTATTTATTAGATAGTTTGTTTTTTAGTATTTAATAATAATAAATATATTATATTTTAAATAATAAAATAAGAGTGAGACGGAAGTAAGATGTATTCATACATTATTGAATGATTTTACGTGCCATGTAATAGAATCAATCGCACGCACCGTATAAATCTCGCCGCAGCCGCCTATGCTGTCATCTGACCTTTGACTTGCTCTTTCTTCTCTGCGGCTCGCTATTTAGCTCCCCTTTCCTTGCAAGTACGTCCCGACCACTAGCTTCCCAAATTCTTCTCTCCCTTCACGCCTCTAATATTTTTGTTCCTTTTCGTGGCTAATCTTGATCGTTTTCTTCCTCGGCACTAGGCACCATTACAACCACCAAAACCGAACCCACAATTTGTGTGTTTTTTTGGGGAATTATTCGCTCCTTTTTTTGTGCCTAATCTTGAAAGTTTTCTTCCTCAAATCCCATCAAGCATAAAAGGAGTACTGTTGTTTCCACCACTGGGAATCAAGACAACCACCGAACTGAACCCAGAATCTTGTTTTTTGTTTAGTTTCGAATGAAAGCCTCTCCACGGAGTATAGACATACAGGATGTCAAACATACCAACGTCGCTCTCTGAGGTCTGCCTCACTCTCTTCCGCCTCGCCATGTCCGTCGCTGATCTATGGCCCTTTTCCTGAACACCACCATTTCACGCTAAAGAGAAAACCCAAAAAAGAAAAAAAAAAGAAAATCGCTCTCTTTTTGGCGATTATCATCCTCATTTCGTTTTATTCACTCTCGTCACAAAACTTACGATGAGAAAGATCAGAGGCTTCAAGCTTGGCAAACGGATAGTCCGGGCTTCTAAATGGATCGTCGGGAAAACCCGGATCCGAACCAGATACCACCGGCTCAACCCACCACCAACTCCACCATCAAGCAAACCCAAGTCAAACTCCAAACACATGTCGAAGCTCGTCACCTGGGGCCAGCGGTTGACGAACGGGGCGAAAAAACTGTGTTGTAATCGACCCGGCTCTGGTTATATACCCGTTGGGCATGAGCCCATCAAAGAGAAGCAAGTAGCGGTACCTAAGGGGCACTTGGCGGTGTACGTCGGCCAAAAAGACGGCGACTCTCGCAGGGTTCTGGTGCCCGTGATTTACTTCAACCATCCTCTGTTTGGTGAACTTCTAAGGGAAGCAGAAGAGGAATACGGATTTCAGCACCAGGGCGGGATCACCATCCCCTGCCGGATATCGGAGTTCGAGAGGGTCCAGACCTGTATAGCCGCCGGCTGCGGTGGTGCCAGGGGGCTGACGGGGAACCGCTCCTATTGAGAGAGATAGAGAGAGACTCTGTGGTTGTTGAACGTATTGATTACGACGACGACGAAAGATTCCAAATTGATAATGACGATTATATTTTAGAACTTATTTTCCTTATATATGATTATATATATAATATATTGTAGTGGTTTGCCTGTTTCCTTTTTTTTTTTTCCGGTCTTTTCGGCCTGTAGTTCTTTTGGTATGTTTTTTTACCACTTTTGTTGATTTCATAATGGAGTAGATTTTTTTTTTTTCCTTCCATAATGGAGTAGATTTTAGATGTAATTACGTGCATGATTAGTTTTATCTTACTTTTGTTATTTCTCCTTTGCCAATCATGTTTCTATGTTATTATAAAAGAATTTTTCTATTTTTAAGTCGAAGTTAAATGTGTAAAATACATTATCTATATAATTTAAATAGTAAAATTTGATTTATAAGATTCATAATTTAAAATTTATTTTTTAAATTAAATTATGTCATGTAAACATTTTATTAAATATATAATTTATATTGACTTATAAATAAAATTTTTCTTTACGAAAATAGACATCAACAGGAACTACAATAAAGAGATTAGATGAAAAAACTAAGCTTAAGAACATTTTTTTATTAATTAAAGAAGTAATTATTAGTGTATTGGTATTTTTTTTAATTTTTAAAAAATATTTAAACATGTATAAAAATTATTTAAAATAAAAAAAATATAATTTACACTAAAGTAACAAGTGAACAAATTGAGAGGCATATGAAATAGCGTGCTTAATTAGTAATTACAATGAAGTGGCATTGTGCCTTTAACTTTATGATTGGATCTGCAACCACTACTGAGAGCTCCTGTTATGACATTTCATCTATGTTTTTTTTTTTGTTTTTTTCACATATATTTTTAATACTTTTAAATATTTTAAAAAAAATGCAACATCATTAAAAAATATATTTTTTTAATTATTAAATAAAAAAATTAAAAATATCCTAACAAGAGCCCACTGCGAATAGCATTTTTCTAACTTTATTTAACTTTATTGAAAGATGAGATTAACAATTGTTGAGAATCTTGATTTGTCTTATTTTTCTTTTGCAAAAGTTGTGCCGTCACTTTGTTTGGGACCATAAGATCAATCCTATCATCGTGGCAGTAGTGGAGAATCTGAAATTATATATTCGTGCAATCTCGTCAATTGCAGTTGGTGGGGCTACTCTTGTTTGTATCAGTTTTGCTCAACGTAGTCGATTTTGTGCACACTTTGCACTCCCTCGCTGACGTGGTGGGGTAAATGAAAAAAAACAGAGAGAAAATGCGATGAAGATGACATCCGGCCGGTTCACAATGGCAACGTACATGAAATCTCAAGCTTGAGCAGTGAAAAAAACTGATTATGGTGGGTATGAGTTACATGTAACTTTCATGTAACCCAGACCTTGCAAACAAATCTTGCAACTTGCAAATTCAATCGATGTTGAATTTGTTCTGGTTGTGGGTTATGGAGACTTGCTTTTATTTGCAATTGGCAAATTAACTTCTTGTCTGATTTTACACGATAATGCTCAATCGGTGTTGAATTTTTTACATGAAATCTCAAGCTTGAGCAGTGAAAAAACTGATTGTAGCGGGTCTGGGTTACATGAAATCTTGCAACTTTTGTTTATTGATTTTGTGTTGGCAAATGGAAGGGTCTGGGTCCAATATTCACTAGCGGTTTGAACGGCCAATTCATATCCAACCCATTATAGCTCTTGCTCCTAGAAACTGCTTCCCACTCCTTTAAAGTGGTGAAATGTATATTGTCCAAAGAACTCCCATAAGTTCCACTTAATAAATCGTCAGAGCAATAAATTTTGCTAGGAAAAGAGCTAAACCCTCATGGTTCACTTTCATTCGCAGGATGGAGGAGAGAAGATGGAGGGATTGAATATTGGAAGGTGAAGGACATGATAATGGATGCCGATTTAGTCTTTTTGACTTCAGCCTTCTCTGGAATCGTGGATGGATGGGAGTTGAAGTGGCTCCTTCAGTGGGGAGGTGAAGGAAAAAAGCAACAATGCCGTTTCACTTCATTGTTTGAAATATCCCCCCAGCCCATTTTTGACTCCTGCTTAGCCAAATCTTACAACACAAAAAAACGCCCCATTTCATTTTATGGTTATGCTAGGTAGGCGTTGTGCACAACGGGTGCACAAGGTTGACTTGGTTTAGAGTTTTCCTTTTTGTATACAAATAATTGGGTACTTAAATGGGTAATGAGTTACCTTCTTACCATTTATTTACTATTTAACAACATATTTAAAATTTTTTATTTTTTGATTATTTTCTCTTAAGTATTTTTTTAACATCCTTAATCATTAAGAAAAAATTAAAAAAATATACAATTTCGCTAATAGTCAATTTTTTAACCATTAAATAAATTTTAAAAAAATAAAAAAGAACAGTAAAAGGGCACGTAGTAGTGGTGTAGTAAGTCTATCATTATTCACCTTAAATTACTAGAACTTGTTTTAACTCAAAAATATATTTTTTTAAAATCTTGAAGAAATATTGATATATATTTATATTTATCTGAGTTTGAAAAGGTCGTGAGATAGTTTGAATGAATAATGATAGCCTTACGTCCGCTCATTGACGACCAATTCACAACTTAGGTATAAAAAAATTAAAGTTTAAAAAATCAATAAAAAATTATGTAATTTTTTTTTAATAATTTTGTAAAGTAAAATGCTACTTAACCTCCTCAACGTTATTCTTCAAAGTTAATATTAGAGTATTTTATTTATATTTATATTTAATGGTTAAAAAAGTGACTATTAATAAAATTATATATTTTTTAATTTTTTCTTAATGGTTAATTATGTTAAAAAAATTTATAAAATAAAATGGAGGAAAAAACAACTTTATCAGTTTTATAGTTGTAAACTAATAAAATTGTAAAATAATTTTATTGTCTTAATTGTAAACTGGTTGTCAACCAGTTGAAATTGAAGGGTATCATTGTCCAATTTGAAATATATATATATATATATATATATATTTGACGTTGTCTTGACATTTGTGTATTTTGAATCATAGAAGAATATTAGATCAAAATTATTTATGAGATATGAAAAATTATTTTGGTGCGTAAAACATATTTGGGAGTGTTGAATTTTTATTTTCAAAAAAATTGAGATTTCTATTTTTCTTAAATTTCTAAATTTTTAAATAATTATTTTTTGAATATATTTGGAAATGAAGATTTCGAATCCAGACCTACATTTTAAAGATTGAAGATTATGTCAATCAAACCACTTGCCTTTGACTTCAAATAAATTTTTTTGAATCCATCGTAAAATACTAAAATTAGACATGCCTCGATAATTGCAGTTACAGTATAAATGAAGATGACAATATTTAAATTAGACACAACATCTTTAAAATTTTCTGGCATTCATGGATTTGATAAAATTATACAACAGCTTTGCTACATACAGTCGCCACATGCAGTTGGCATGCAATCACCTGTACAGAATGAATAAAAAAAATTATAAATTTTTTTTTTTATATTCAAAGAGACCTACATGAATTATAAAAAATTATAAAAATAATTTTTTTTTTCATGTAGGTCCGATATTAATTTTTTTTTTTTATAACCGACTGCACGCCGACTGCATCTACCGACTGCAAAAAATATTTCTCATTATAGAAATATGTCCGTCGACGTATAAATCAAGTTGCGCAAGTGGCAGGGGAATCCAGCCATCAAGTGATACGTAGAATTTACCTTTGAAAAGGTCCAGACACTGACTATATAATTATTTGCCAATCGTTTTAATTATATTTTTTTATTAATTATAATAATGCTACAGCTAGGTCTTTATATAAAATGAGAAAAAATATCTGTAATTATGAATTATACAACCGTTACGTAATTACTTTAAAAAAATAATAAAATATAGAATCTATATAAAAAAATTAATTTTTTAATAAAAAATCTTATTATTTTTTAAAATGATTACGCGACGATTACATATTTTACAATCGTACGTAGAATTACTCATAAAATATTAATAAAGCTAGTTATGTTTGAAAATTGAAAATTACTTTACCCAATGAATTGATCGAGCTTGATTGAATATTAAATTAAGCTCATTTACATTAATAAGTTATTAAGTAATTAATTAATTAATTATTAGTGTGGATGCGAATCAAAAGTCCTAACCATTTGAATAGCAAGCATATTCGCGTAGGGGTGCTATAAATTTTAATACACAATAAAAGCCCACCACCCAATTCATTAACATATCCATATATATTATAGGAAAATACTTTAGTTACAAAAAGATTATATAAAAGTAAACTTACAAACTGATGTAACTTAATGTGATATATTAGATTATAAAATTATTTTTATTTTAAAATAGATGTAACGAATTTTATGAAATCACGTCAATTTGTAAATTTACTTTTTATAATCTTTTTGTATCTATAACAATTCTTTATATCAATCATCAGAGCCCACATCAATTATAAGCATCTTAATCCAATTCAAGATCACTTGGTCACAACAATGATTAAAAAGGAAAATGTTTTATTTTTTTTCTTTTTCTTAAAGATTAAGAAAATTTTGTTTAATATTATTATGAATTTTTTTATTTTTTTTAACTGTTTAAAAGTATTAAAAAATGATGTGAATTTTTTTTTTCTAAACCTAGCGGGAGCACCAGCGAGGACTGTAGAGGGGCCTGATTGAAAAAAGAGTTTTACTACATACAAGTAAAGTCGCGCACTAATCTGCGTACTAATATTGATTTTTTCATACTTAAAAGTTAAATTAACACTGTTTTTAATACACTACAAGAAAATAGGCCTATTGCAGCGATTTTTATATTGTTGTAAAAAAAATCGCTGCAAAAGGTTATCTATTATAGCATTTTTTAAATCGCCGCTTTTTTTGGTCTTAAAAAATGAAACGATGCATGATTTACCTTTTTGCAGCGAAATATCTAATATTTACAACGGTTTAAGTCGCTGTATCTGTAAAATTACGTTTGCAGCGCCTAAATATAGTCGAAATTGACATGGGCGCCAAGTTTCAATTTTTTGTCCCCCAATTTATGTTTTGTTTTCCCTCCAGCAGACACCCCCCTCCCTCTCTCTGTCTCCCCGCTCTCGTTCCCCCAGCGATCCTCCCTCGACCCACGCCGCCGGGCACAGCCCGTCGCCAGCGACCCCACCACGTAACTGCCACCTCACCTCGATGTCCGCCCCCTCCTTCTCCCCCAAACCCCATGCCGGAAATTTCCTTTTTTCCAAATCTGGCCTCACCTCTCTCTCTCTCTCTCTCTCTCTCTCTCTCTCTCTCTCTCTCTCTGTATCGCTGTCGCTAGGGGCTCCTTTTGCCACCACTCAGTCCGGCTCCACAATCGGGTGAGCTTCTCAACAGTTTAGGGTTTCTTTTTGCACAGCATACATTTACCATGCTATATATCCACATTATATGTATAGGCATGTATCTTATTGAGCGTTGATGTTTATGGTTTTGATTTGTGCTCCAGAGAGTACGCATTTGCCGATGTGGGAAATTTGGAACACTGCGCTAAGTACTTGAACCGGACGCTTGTTACGTACGGATTCCTGGCTTCTCTCGATCTGTTCGCCAATGATCCGGTCCGTTTTGATGTTGATCGTTGTTTTTGCTTCGCTCGGATTTGTATACGATATCATTTATTTACTTTAACCTGTTTTTTCCGTGCTTCGCAAGTTTCTGTTGCGAGAACTTGCAATTGTCTATACTCGTTGCTTCAACAGAGGCAGCGGGATGTTGAATTTAGAGACTCTGCTAGTGAGCAGAGACAGCGGCAAGTGCTTTGGCCTCAATCTCTGTCCTATTTTATTGTGTAAACGTGTCTGACTACCTCTAGTTCCGTTGATCACTTTTTGTTCAATGTTGCACTGTTGACATGTCCAATTAGTTTATCAATGTCGTTTATATGGTGCATTGATGAAAGATGATGAAAGATTATGGCGCTATATGTTAAGAGTTCAATACATGCAGGATGTCTTTGACCTGCCCTTTCACATGGCTAGAGATCAAATAGAGGAAAGTCTCCGAAATAAGATGACTTCCATAAAGGTTTTTTTTTTTTTTTTTTTTTTTTTGCCTTTTCTACAAATTCATCTTATGATTCCTATGGACAGTAAGATGTTAATTTATTTTCTTGTTTATGCTTTGACATTTGAAGGAGCGTATGGTTCAATTGCAAGATGCACAGAAAGGTGCTGAAGTTACTTCTGAATCAACTGAGAGGGAGCTTGAACTTGAAGCTCAACTTGTTGAGGCCAGGAGCATACTCCAAGAGCAGGTACTATACTCGTCTAATGTAAATTGGAGATATGCAATGCATTTTTCTTTTGGTTTCTAGATTAGGTAAATTTTTTTTATATGCTCCATAATATGATGGTGCATTTTTTTTATGATATGGATTACCTTCCAAGCAAAACTATATGTTATTCAGTTGAATGTTGAATAATTTGTTTTATGTTCATCCTCCAATTTAACCGTAGATTGCTTTCCTTATTTTTTCATTCTGCATCCACTATTCTATTTGGATTACCTTATAATTCATGCTTTACATGCAAGTTTTTAATTATATCTGAGATTCTGAATACTTAATGCAATAGGAGGGATTTGGCATTTTTTTTTCCTTCTTTTTTACACTTATTTTTTTTTCTTAGTTGAAGATTAATCAAAATACAATGATTGGTTCATTGCAGGCATCCATAATGTCTAAGCATCTTTCTAAGTCTGAGAGGCCAAGGTATTCCCATGTCCCTTCATTCCCTTATTTTATGCATAATGAAGGCAATGGCCATACTTAATTTGACCGGGATTCTATTAATTCATCACCAGTGCTTGTTTAGTTCATTCTTTACATCATATTTCTTCAACTCTAGCAACTGTACCCCATTTCAAGTAATCATTTTTGCAGTAACCAAATAGAGAGAGAACAAAGGAAATGGAAAGAAAGAGAATCATTTTCTTGAAAGAAAAGGGAGGTGGAATGAGTTTTGGGAATGGGGAGCCAAGGAATTTTGCTACCTTAGGTCAGTTAGAGTTAGTGCCGACGTTTGCCAGGGCTTTCATCCAAAGCTTATAACACTTCTCCACTTGGGAAATAGAAGGAATGGGTATCTTGGAGACAATGGAACCTCAACAGATGCCCGCACCCACACCCCCACACACACTGGGAGGGGGGGTCCAAGAGACTGTTTGATTGTTGTGTTGTTGTGCTGCTGTGCAGTTCAGAGAGGAAAAAGTGATTTTTTCCTCGTTATATTGTTTACAATGTAGAATACTGTATGTTCTTATTTGTACCGCAAATGAATGGTCCAGAATACTTAAGACTGATGTTTTTATATTTTTTTTCAAGAAACTATAGAAGTGTGCTTTTGCGATTTAAGCTCACTAAAAAAGCACATAATGGGCTTATTGGCAAAAGTGTGCATGTGTGCTTTTGTGATTTCCACTGGTTTTTTATGGTACTTTGTGTATTTTGGCAAAAGTGCATATGATCTTCTAAGGAATTCTTTTTGGGCTAAGAAATCTTGAAGAAAGTGCTAAAACTGTTGCTGAAAGTTCCTATCTTGAGTTCATCTTGAATGGTGTCATCATTCTATTGGGAGATATACTGTTAAGGGTAGTTATTAAATAAAGAAGCTCATGCTATGTGGAGCTCTTTCTTTAAGAGGTCCACACACATTTTAGTGAAAACCACGTTCTGCTTATAGGTTAAGATGAAAGCTAGTGGGTGATTGCTGTGATTTCTCTGTTTCCTTGTTGAAAAAGCATCTTCATCGAGTAGTTCTTCTATGTATCTGGTGATGTATTTTGGTCAATTATGATTCTTCCAATACGCTATGGCACCATCTAGAAGTGGTTGCTGCCAATAGATTTTGTTTTTGATGGTCTCCTTGTTCATTCTTGCGCATTACATATGTAGTTTTTTTCTTAATAAACTCATTTATTATTAATATCTAATTGCAAAGAAATCCTTGAATGCAAGTCTTTTAATATCATCATTTCATCATCTCCTGATGTGACATCATCCCCTAATATAATGTATAAAAGAAAAGAAGAGCCAAAAGAGTAGAGAGAGAGAGATGTTCTAGGTGCTCATTATGTGTTAAGATAAATGTGAGTTCCCTTTTGATAATGTGCTTTCTCATGTATTTTCTCAGGCACACTTGCTTGAAGGCCGTGCTAGTGCTGGTGCAAGTGTTGACTCGGCTAGACAGAACCTTGCTGCCACCTTTGTTAATGCTTTTGTAAATGCTGGCTTTGGTCAGGTAATGTGCTATAGGCTTGAGAAATAACATATGGTGTGAATTTTTGTGATATTGATTGTTTTTGTTGCAGGATAAGTTAATGACAGTCCCATCAGACAGTTCTAGTGGTGGCTCTTCTGCCAACTGGCTTTTCAAAAATAAGGAACATGGAAAGACTAGTGCTGCAGCAAGTCTTGTATGTCTTTTACTGCCCAGTTTATCTCTTCTTACTTCTTCAACCTATAAGTTGGATTCTCATTTCCTCTTGTCATAACAGAGTATGATTTTACTGTGGGATGTTGACGCTGGACTTGCCCAAATTGACAAGTACTTCCACCTAAGTGACAACCATGTTATTTCTGGTGCATTATTAGGAGTTGGGATTGTGAACTGTGGCATCAAGAATGATTGTGATCCTGTGAGTTCTATTAAATATCTTCCTTTGCACAGAGAACACATGATCTTGAATTGTATCTCATTTTTTACTCTGCTTCTTTTATCAGGCTCTGGCACTTCTAGGTGATTACGTAGATAAGACTATCCTAGAAATTTTAGCAGTACTTTAAAATGTATCAAGCTACCCCTCCGTCTATATAAATTATAATGTAAATGAATTTATAATTTGACTTGGGTAAGGATCCTTGGGTACTTTGTTGTTATTTTCTATGTACCCTTTTTATTATTAAGTAAAGGGAATTAAATCCTAGAAGATATACTAACTTTGCTTCTAATACAGATTAATTAATTACTGAAACTGTATGTTTCAGTAGTAATTATTTTTTTTAATTTCGTAATTAAGTATTTGCAGCGATTTTTAGTCGTTGCAACTAGGCCAAATTCGTTGCAAATCATCAGTTTCAGCGATTTTAGTCCTTGAAAAAAATGCAAAATGCAACAAAGGAAGTAAGCGTTGCTTTTGGGCATTTGCAGCGCTTTTTATTTTTTGCAGCGATTTTCGTCCTTGCAAAAAGTGTCAAATGCAGCGCTAGAATGGTATGTTGCTTTTGACGTATACAAATTGCAGCGCTTATAAATCAATTGCAGCGATTTTAAGTATTGCAAAAAATCGCAAAAGTAACGAACCAAATGTAGCGCTGCTGTTGTTGGGGGCTATTGCAGCGAAATTTAATGATATAGCAAGGATAAATTTCGCTGTAATTGATCAAATGTAGCGCCATGGCAGTCACATGGGGTGGCCTTTTGCAGCGTGAAATTAGTGAGTTTGTAGCGGTTTAAAAACGCTGCAAATGAAGTCTTTTGCAGCGTTTTTTCAATAACGTTGCTATTGATTAAAAATATCACTTTTATACTGTCGAACATGCAAGGAGGGTAATAACGCTGCAATTGATCAATTACAGCGTTTTTTGAATGTATTTGCAACGATTTTAACCGCTGCAAAAGGGCTAATTTCTTGTAGTGATAAAATCTACTTTTTGACTAATCACAATAAATTAATACATATATTAATGTACAAGTGTGCTTGTAATTAGATTTTTCCTTAAAAAATATCTGATAAGAGAAAACGCATGAAGTAGGCCGGCTTACAACATTTATTACTCGTTACAATAGTTAGCATTATAGAGCTCCCTTCATGTACGAGCGTACATATGTTTTTACAAGGATATGCATATGAAGATTGCTCTTTGACCCTTTATATATGCCAAAACTCATGCTAGACTAAACAAGAAATTCTCACGATTTAGGTAATTTGCTCCCAATTTTTTAGTCGAATGTGTTCATGAGTTGCATATTATAGCTAGCTTCTCACTAAATTTCTAGATAAGCATTCGGATCTTCAACCATGTATTTCTTTTTTTTCCTCCATCTGATGCTTTATGAGACTTTCAATATTGTTCTTAGTTTTCCAAAATGAAAGCTAGCTTGGTATCTATTGGCTGTAAGAGCAACTTGCCCTACTTCCAATATAATTAGCATATATTCTTGCCTTTTAACTTGGGCATGTGGAGGCTGGCATCAGCCAAAATTAGTTGAATATCCGGACCTATAACCGTCCAATATTTTAAGAGAAGTGTATAGGCATAAAAAATTCTCACAAAAATAAATTTATAAACTGATGTGATTTTCGATGATACGTACATTAAGTCTACTTTACAATAAAAATCTAATGTACCACACAGTGTCAAGTTAGTTTATGATTTTATTTTTATGGAATATCTTCGTGGTTAAAGTATTTATCATGTTTTAAATAATCAAATGCCATATTAATCAAGTTTCTGGCCAAAATTAAAAGTAGTTATGTTGATGATCTTGATTTATAGATTAGTTTTCAGGACAAAGTAGAATATTGTTGATCAGAAAAAGATGCTGTTAACTGTGTACAACAGTACAAGTTGTTCCATGAAGAACAAAGGCTCCGCTAGGGAATTCAGGAAAGACCAAAAAGCAGCCACTGGTCTCTCACCATCACCTCAAAACCAGCACAAAACCATAAGAAAGCAAGCCAATTAGGCCAAATATTGGAAAAAAAACAAGAGAAAAAAATGCTGAGAAACCTTGAGTTACACTTCAGTACTCGCCAAGCCATGATCTTGGTTATGAGACTACTCTCTTCTCTTTTATTCTCTCTCTTATCTTCTCTTAGCAGCCATGGATACCCAATCAACACATTCATCTATGCAGGCTGCTCTCAAGAAAAATACCAACCCAATTCACCCGTTGAAGGAAATCTCAACTCTTTTCTAACATCGGCAGTCAGCTCGTCTTCTCAACTTTCTTACAACAGCTTCGCTGCAGGAAATGGAAGCTCCACAACACCCGATGACAGTAGCATAACTGGCTTATACCAGTGCAGGGGGGATTTGAAGATCTTTGACTGTTCGAAATGCATTGAAAGTGCAGCAAGTCAAATAGCCTTAGTCTGTCCATACTCTTATGGGGCTTCTCTGCAACTCGAAGGCTGCTACATAAGATATGAGCATGTTGATTTCTTGGGAAAGCTTGACACAAGTCTTAGGCATACTAAGTGCAGTAAAAGTGTAAGCAATGATTTTGAGTTCTTTAGGCGTAGAGATGGCGTTCTTGCTGATTTGCTAGGGGCCATTGGATTTAGAGTGAGTAGTTTCGGTTCAGTGCAAGGTTTTGCACAGTGTGTGGGGGATTTGAACCCAACAGATTGCTCTTCTTGTCTTGCGGATGCTGTTGGAAAGTTGAAGAATGTATGTGGATCAGCTACTGCAGCGGACGTGTATTTGGCGCAGTGTTATGCTCGGTACTGGGCATCTGGCTACTATGATGCCTCTTCAGGTACATGCAGCTAGCAACTCATTTCTTTCTCCATTTCTTATTAAACAGGAAGACCTTCATTTCCATTTTTTTGAAGGAAAAAACTAGGAAAAATTTTTTATCTGTCATTTTACCTCTTTATAAATTAGAGCCACAGATTAATTAGATAGATCATTACAAGTCTGTGTGTGTGTGAGAGAGAGAGAGAGAGAGAGAGAGAGAGAGAGAGAGAGATCTTGAAATCTTTTGCAGAACCAATTGTCAAAATGTTATCTTTCTATGTATTAAAGCATTAAGGGGCACTGGTAACTTGTGCTGCTGCTTTGGGGGACCTCCATTCTAAGTGCCATTCCTTTCCTCTCTTGCATCTTTTAAAGTTTTTTAATCTTTTCGGTTGCAAAAGGTTTTGTTCTCTTATTTTATTCTTAGACCACCAACGAGTCAATTGATCTACCCATTTCAACTTGCCTAATCTCCAATATTCATCTTTTTATCAATATTAATTATTACCTCTACTTTTTGATCTGAACTGCATGTAGATTCCTCTAACGAGGATCAAGTGGGAAAAACAGTAGCAATTATTGTTGGGATACTAGCAGGTGTAGCCCTTTTCATCGTTCTTCTCTCAATTTGCCGAAGAACCATGGGTAAATTTTCTTAATTATTTTAATTCTAAATCTTTTGCTTATTATTAACTAAAATATTTTTGATAAAACGTACATAAATGGTACTGATTATATTAGGAGCAATATTCATTAATATATCTAACATATATACAGGTTAAGGAGATTGAAGATATGGCCCGCTTAATTAATTTCTTTCCGTTAATTATCGAAGCTGGTTAATTCTCACTAGGCCTGAAAACTGAACTGGACGATGGCGGTCGGTTCCGACGATTCCTGTTCATGTCAGCCAGTGATAACCCATGTTGCAAAGGTTGGCAAATCTTTGTATCATCGATCGTATTATTCTTGTGACACTACTATTTAAGTTCTCTTCGTACTTTACTTTTTGGCAATTGTGATTGAATTTCTTTCTTTTCTTAAATATTTTTTCTTGCTAATTCGAAATGATTGTGCACAAAAGGTGACGCTGGATGTTATCTTCTGGTATAAAGTAACACTCTGATCCCCATTAACTTACAAAAGAAGAGACGGGCTGCCGATTCCATTCTCTTGATCACGCTATCCAACAAAATCCCGTCGGTACTACTTTTCAATATAATGTTCTTAAAGTACCACTTTTAATTTTCTGAAGCTATATGTCATGTTTCTATATATTCGATCTATTATGTTAGGAAATTCTGCATGATTATTATGTAAATGATTTATATAAACTTAAAGTCATCCACTCCTTTTGAAAAAAACTTTATAAATTTGAGACCAGATCTATTATGTACGCTCTAAGATTATATCTAATATTACTGATTTCTCTTCTTTTTGTTTAGTAGTTTTGTATATTAACCAAGATCATATAGTTTTTGTTTAATCATTTATTTTTAGGGCAGTGCTAGGGATCCCGCTACCTCATCCAGCTAATACTTTTTTTTTATAGTTTTTTTTTACATAATTTTTTTAACACTCTTAAATATTTTTAGGAAAAGAAAAAAATTCACAATATTATTAAAAATTATTTTCTTAATCACTAAGTTAAAAAACAAAAAAATGGATCCTCCAGTCGGATCCCAAGCATTTTCCTTATTTTTAATTATGAACCTCATTTTTTATTTTCAAAATGAATGTTTAGAATTTGCATGCCCTAAAATTATATCTAATATTACTGATCTCTCTTCTTTTTGTTTAGTAGTTTTGTATAACCAAACTCATATAGTTTATGTTTAATGTAGATTTCCCTCATATTTCTTACCCCAATTCCTCTGAGGATAAAAGAGTGAGCCCACAAAACTTATTTGACCCACGACACATATCATTAAGACGGATTGGGTCATAGACTAATTTATTAAAGATCATGATTCATGGGAGCCCACAAAACTGCCGATCGATTAGAGCGAGAGAAAGCAAATTTAAAACAAGATTGCAATGGTTTGAATAATCTGGGAGACCTTGGAACATATCAACCCCTTAATATCCACTATATATATATAGTCTATGATCTTTAGCGTCATAAATAATTTTATCTTATTTTTCTCGAATGCTTTTTTATCATCTTTAGACACGTCCACATCGATTGAGTGTGACGCATTTTAAATGTTTTTATAGATAAATATATATGATAAAATTACTTATTAATTACTAAATGAGTAATTACTGTACGTGTTTAAGAATGATAAAATATATATGACTTATTAATTACTATACGTACGTGTTTAAGAATGATAAAATTCAAGATGAAAAACAACATTTATTTGCGACAGACATGGTTCGACCTCGGAAGGGCGGCGCCTTTGTTGTTGAAAGATTAACAGTACTAATCAGCTTTGAACTTGCTTCCTTTATGTTGGACCCATGCATGCATCCGCGCGAGGGTTGAATAATGTTTAGGACTTTCTCTATTTCATACCATGCAATAGAAGAAAGTCCAAAATGGTATGCAATAGAGAAATTAAAGTCCAGAATGACATATATAACCTAATTATGAGTAATGATAGTGTTTAGCCGATCGAAGAGGATTCTTAATTAATGGCCCACCAATTACTACAAACTCAATTACTCTCAATTCTCAACAGAAGGATTAAGGAAAAGATCAAGGGACAAAGTCTCTCATGTTAAACTTCCTATACAAGTTTTGAATTGATGAAAAAGATTGCATGTCTCCCTGATTTGTATATAACGGCCTATATATAACTACAATTAGGTCTACGGCGAAGTACGGCCAATAGACTAAAAGGAATAAAATAACAAAATTTGAAGAAGAACGACAGCATGCGATCTTTGAGATACGATCTGTATTATTACTTTTTTTTTTAGTTTAAGATTACTGATGACTATAAAGATATATATAGTAAGTATATGGAGAAGACATAATTGTTTTAAGCATTGACATAATTAACCATAATTGCCTCTTGTTTCAAAAAGAAGAGAACGTACGGATTATTCACATGATTTTATTTCATGGTCAGAACTTCAAACAATTAATTAATAAAAAAAAAGCTAAGATCACCATATTGTGTTCTAAGTCAAAGAAAAGGAACTCATGCAGTATACATAGTTATTATACTTCTTGCTTATATGTATATATTATGTATATATATATATATATAGGTTATAGGTACGTAGGTGTGGACTGTTACGCATGCATGTTTTTTTTTCTCTTAAGATGGGGAGATAAGTCATGAGGTTTTTTATTCTATAATTAAGGTCAATTTATCGCGTACGTTTGCTTGAAGGTCTGGACATTCACGTTAACGTCTTTGATTCTCATCCGCACATCTATTATTAAGTACAATGAATTAATTGCTTACTGTTCGATGACTAATATTTTTCCTAAAAAGTTATGGACATAGCTTTTTATTGTTGAAAAACTCTACTCATGATCAAGATCCTCACATACCACACATAGTAACACATATAATTTTTTATTTTTTTATTTATTTTTTCTCTTACCAAATGTGTAGTGTATGGATGATAAGTAAAAGAATTTAATTAGTTTACGAATAATAAAACCAAAAAAATTAAAAATTAAAAAATATAATAAAAAAGTGTAGTATATATGTGGTACTGATGGTGAGTAGCAAAACATGTTATTAATTTTTCTCTTTCATGTAGAAAACCAGAAAACTATATGTATGTATACATGTATGTATGTATAATTCTATAAAGAAAAACATATATTATATGGTAAGTAGTAGTACTCATAATTAAGTAGTTGGATGAGCTGATCAGAAATGAACAAGCTATAGCTAGTTCTTGACTAATATCCATAAATATTATTAATTGCCTATCGAGTAGTTTCAGGACACGGTTTGAATCCTGCGTATACGTATGTACTCGGTTTTAGTGTTAATTATCTATCAGGTTGTTTTCAAACCAAGAGATATATATGATCATTAATGAATAAATTAAGCAACATATATATTTGAGTACAATATTTGATACATGATGTATAATACTCCAATTAATAATTTAAATATTGCCTTGTCTTCGTTTTTAAATAGTACAACAATCAACTCACAATTTTCATACCAGGAGGAACTCGATTTAGTACCTCAATGGTTATTAAGAATTAATGTACAACTTGAAACAATAATTGAAACGAATTATTTGAAGGCATACGTGAATTAAACAATTTATTTGCAACCAAATTACGCGCGCCCAACCAGCAAGCTAGAGACCGGCTGTGTAAGGAACGTTGGTGGCTGGCAACCAGGAACCGCCGGCGATGAAGTTTGCTACGGTGAATTGAGAAGCCGTGGATGCACTAGTAATGACATGGTAGCCTGGCCACTTGACCCTTTTGGCGGTGGATGAGCCTGGCCCTGTGTTGGCATATTCCCCATAATACAATGTTTTGAGGGCAAAATCACCGCTCCACTCCATCCACCCAGCAGGGTTAATGAAACTATCTAGATAGGTTTTCATGAACACTGTGCGTGAGTACGCCTTCCATGGCCTCCCTAGATACACCTTGACCGAGCTTTGGGAAGGCTTTAAATCAGAAGCTGCTGTGACTGTGCTATCGTGGATGGAAATCCCAGTGTTTTGATTAGCGTCAGTTCTTCCCTGGGCAGTGACAGTGATGGTCTTGTTAGGTGGGTAACGTCCATAGATGTTACATTTTTGTAGAACAACAGCGGAATTTCCGAAGATAAAGTCTACTGTCCCATAAATGTCACATTCCCTGTAAAATTGCCTGTTGGAATGGACATAAAGAGTGTCTTGGTATCCTTCAAAGCTGCACTTGTAAAATACCGAGAGATCCGATCCTGAACGCAGGGCCACGGCCTGGTGATTTGCTGCTCCGGCTGTATTCCGGATTGTGATGTCTCGGCCGATGAATCCATCTCCCACGACAGCTGCAAAAATATATAAAATTATACTACGTCGTAGATGGTGTGTACATACATACACACACATATATAATATATATATATATAGTATTGGCAGAAAATTAGGATCATCCGATCGAGATTTAAAACATGAAATTCTCTCGTCCATAGAGCTACAGACAGGTTCTATCTGGCGGTAGTTAATTATGTATCTTGTCATTTTCGAGATGATGATCGTGATGACCACACGCAAAACAGTACACGTTTTCAAAAATCAGCTTGACCAATTAAAGTCAAACCTACCCGTATTAATATATATTAATTAGCTCTGAATTTTGCGACTCAGCACCTTTGCACCCTTAAATTTATATCTATATATCTATATCTATATATATTATGACATTTTCTACTATCCAGCTGGCATGGTAATTTTATTATTTAAATAATATATAATTAAAAAGGTCTATAATTTATAGTTCAGTTTCTTGATCATGACCCTTGACTTTCATGCAAATTCTCTTTGTGTATTTAATTATTTGAGTATTATCAGAACAGTAATTAATAAATTAAGCTGTCGTTTTTATGAAGAAAAAAGCTCAGCTTCATGCGCAAGCAATTAACTTTGTGCAAGTAGACTTGAGAGATTCTATCGTCAAGCTAGCCTAATTCCAATGTGCATGCAGCATGCTTAACATGAAGAAAAATAATTTAATGGTCATATATATAAGGTAAATTTATATAACAGAAAATTTTAGTACTTTATAATCGTCCTTTTCAAGTCCCAACATCCAAAAATTTACTAATTTTACGGTAGAGAAATGATACTTGCAATTATAAGAGTACACGGTCATTTAAAAAAAAAAAAGTACGGGACTTATATAAAAAAAATTAATTTTTAATAGTAAATTTCACTCGTTTTCAAAGCGACTGTATGATATTTATGCATTCCACAACTGTACATAATATTACTCTTTAAAATAATATTAAAAAATAAAATTAGAAAAATTTATATATTTGCATAGATAATAGTAGCACTACTCATGCATGTGGACTGAACTACTCACAGCTAGCACTTAATTTTGTATTTAATAAGAATAACTTTATTTAAAAATCTTTACGTACATACTATTTATATGATATAATTTGATTTGAAATATAAATTATAAAATTTAAATCTTAGAAATCAAATTATACCATATAGCCTATATTAGATGTGTTTGGTATAAAGTGCTACAAATAGTATTACTCATTTAGTAAATCTAGATTTTGGTCTCCAAAAATCTCATCCCTACCGGTCTATATATTTATATATATGTATATTATATATTTTATATAAAATAATAATTTATACAAATTTCGAATACACAAGGCTCACATAGTCCCTTTGTAATAATATAGTTTTTAAGTTTGTTAATAAGGTTTCTTGCGCATGCGTTAGCTGATTATTTCATCTTTGTGAACGCTAGCTAGCTAGCTATCCAGTTCTACGTACGTTTTTCTTAGCTCATTCACACCCCTCTGAACTAATTTTCTAAGCCATGTCTCTCAAAGTCCAAATTATCCAGCACACTCAAGCAGAAGTTATTGGCAGTGAACAAAATTCAAGGAAATTGAATTAATTGCTTACCAACAGTTGCTGACTTGAACGTCGTAGAACCTCCTCCAACACTTTTGCTCCCTGTGACTATCGTCTTTCCTATGCCATCTCCCACCAACATAATGTTCTTCAACTTTATCTCAACGTTTTCTTTGTACGTCCCTTGTTTCACGTATATTACATACCTCCCGCTTCCCGATCGCTTTGACGCTGCGCTGATAGCATCCTTTATCGTCGTATAATCTCCTGATCCATCTGTGGCCACCACGATGTTGGCCTGAGAAGCCGGAGAAGAAGACTGCAGGAGTTTCCGGTCCCCGCCCTTGACCCAAGTCGGGAACCCATCTTTGTAGCTTTGTTCGGAATATGGAGCACGGTTCGTAGCCAAAGTGTTGCTGATTAACTTCGAAACGTTGTTTGACATTAGGGGCAAGATATAGTCGTTGACCCCCAGCTCGATGAACCCGGCTCGGCACGTCTCGAGGTTGGTTAGAGCCGTGCTGAGCCATGTTTGAGCATCGGTTTGGGTGCATTTTGAGCTAGGGTCGGCTGTTTTGTTGAGCCGGAGGATGGTGTTCTCGTAGAGCTCGAGGCAATCCGCCCATGCAGTCTTTTCAAAAGTGTTCTGGCACTTGGTGCCTAGAGAAATTAAGTTGGTGTGAGCTTTGGTGGCACGTTCAAGGGCAAGTTGCTTTGAAATCTCGAGAAAATCTGACTTTTTCGTGATGGGGGTGTGGTTGGGGTACTTCTGGCTCAAGAAATGCTCGCATGGCATAGGGTTTGGGGTTTGGCTACACCATTTCTTCACATCTTCTGAAGAGTAGCCAAAAATGGTTGTAGAGAGAAAGAGAGGCAAAAATAAAAGCGTTAAGAGTTTTCGAAGTGCCATCATCATGTACTACGTACTAATTGGCCTTTCAATTGGAGGGGAGGTATTGGAAGAATTGGATGGACGATTAATGGACAATTTAGATGGACTTAAACTGAGAGATTGAGAGTGCTTTTGAGGCTTGAATGGGCTTAGGTGTCATCCAAGGGCTACTTTATATAGAGGAGGTGACACACGAAAAGTCGTCAAACTAAGGGTACTATACCTAGCTATATTATAATTGATGGTATTCACAACTTTTTATTCCCTTACTTTGCTCCTTATTTTTTTTTATGAGTTCAGCGGTTATTTTTATGTATTTTTTATGTATTATATTAATGTAATTAATTAAACTAATTATTTTATATTAAAAAAAAGTCATGCAAATAATCACATTAATAAAATATATAAAGAAAATATAAAAATAACTGTACATAAAATTTTATTTTATTTATTGGAAGTAGTTCGATCTATGTATGTATAATTTTTCAAAATGAAATTAATTATATATATAGCGTACATAACAATCTGGGGTACTTATTATTGACGTTGTTTCAACTCTAAAAATAATCCATTTTTTCATCGATCGAATTCTCTTCTAGCTAGCTTTCATATGATCATATGGTGCATGGGATCACTTACCACATGAGAAAGGGGATCGAGGTATACGTTAAGGACAAATATGTTTGAGAGACGACATGTATGTTAATAATAATATTTTTTACCATGTTTTATGGTATTATCCATCCAATCAGGAATAATTAATTTTGACCAACTTTAGATGTGTTGACCTGATCAGAAAATCCATGGACATATATATATATATATACCTGCAGGGAAGAAACGCGTTGCTTGCGCAGACATATGTGCAGGTCTGCAAGTAAATCCGGGGTAGAGCTTTTGGTGAATTCGTGATGCTCTGTTGATGGGAAATATAATCTGTGGTTTTATATGGTCGGCATGCATGCATGCATGACTAGATTCTCCGATATAATTACAACATGCATTTATATATATATATATATATATATTCGTTTTTTCAACCAAACACGGCCACTTGGTATGGGTATTTATAATATATAGTAATAATACACGGCTGGCCTATATTTTGATTGATGACTCTTTTTTTTTTTGTTACTGTCTCTTTGGAACCAAGAGAATTTTAATTACGTAAACAACATGCAGTACTCGGCCATTAATTGCAGGAGAAAAGCAGGACTACTAGTCATATTATTATTCTATTATTGAGTCAGTCAAAAGGCTCGATCTCAATCATTCGAAGGTAGATAGGTTTAAAAGTTGTAAACGAATAATGATATATATATATAGTTTCTAGAATTAATTGACAGTCTGACCTGCATGTATCATGCATTCAAAAACCATGCATGCATTATTTCAAAAACTACAGACGACGTAGGAGCCAATTAATCTGAAAAAACCAGCCACGTCTCATAACCTCTTAAATTACCAGTTGAATTTTTCTCACATGCATGCATATTGAATTGGATGGTCAATGTAATGTATTAATGGTCATGGCAAAATTCCAATTTCCCTTTGATTAACGATTCGTACACCATAGACGCCGGCCTTCTTGTACCATTGGACGACGTTTATCATGAATTATTCATGTTTACATATATATGGTACTACTTATTAGTTTATAATTAATTATATCCCATGGTTAATTGGTTTATGACAACCTCGGTCGACGATCGTCAACCTAGGTGTTTGTTTGTTTGTTTTTTGTTCTCAAACGAGTTAAGTACTTGTGGTTAAACTGTTAATTGCAAATCATTGACTCCTTCCAATTAAGCCATTGATAATTCGATCCTTATCTTGAACTGGTTCTTGATTAAGTACTAGTACTACTGTATCAGCCCCCATGCATTTAATATCTATATATATACAAATTCTACTTATCATTCTCATGCTACATGCACGTACACCACACACACACACACACACGAATTACATCATTTACTCAACTACAAATTAATTATGCCTTGCTGCGTACGTACTCCTATATCGATCATTCGTCATTGGTTGTAGATTAAGTGCAAGAAGTTCATGTCTAAGTGCAAAAAAAAACAAATGAAAAAACAAAAAAGAATGCAACAAAATGAAAACAATTAAGCTCTCAAGTTGTTGTTTGGATTTGAGGATTAATTTAAGTACCGGAAGCAGAGAGATCATATATCATTATAAAAAAAAAAATATCCATGATATGAACTTGATCACTACAAGAAAAATGGCCTTATTTTGGTTGCTAATAGTCTTTTCGCCGCTATAAATTGGCCGCAAAAGGCCATTTTTCTTGTAGTGGATGCACAAATAGACATGATATGAATTAGTATATATGACCTATATAATTTATTACTAGTACTCGTATATGATTAAATTATAAGCAGTAAATTTTATATATAGGATCCATCTAACTGAGGTTCTTTTTAATAAACTTGAGACAGAGCTACTATGTGTGTGGCTACCGACTCTTCTTAAAAAAAAAAAAAAAGATCCATCTTATTTATATATATTTATCTTTCTCCCATTTAAAACACTCAAATTCGAACAAAAGCTTGAAATTAGAACCTTCTTGATCCGAGGGGTATAGCTAGCTAGGCACCCAAGCGTAGGTAATTGATCTATATTTTTTGATAATTTCCTCTATTTATCATTCATTTTGCATATATATATATATGCCTAGCTAGATTAATCATGTATACGGTCATGGATATGATCATGCATGCATTCGATCTGCCTGAGCTTATATATATATATGATTAAAGTGTAGTACTAACATCGATCTGAGCTATGATCTTATTATATATATATATATATATATATATATAATATATGCAACTCGTACTACTAGTGTTGGTCCAGACTAATTCAATAATTGAATCGTTTCGCCGAACAACCATATTAATAGTGCTAGCTGCTCCCGCCAATTATATGGCATTAATTACTTCTTGGTTTATTTATTTATTGCATGGCCCTATATGTTTATGGATGGAATAAAAAGTAAAACGAATCAGCAAATCATGAATTCATGGCCTCATTCCGACGCAGTCAATGAATCTACCATGCACTACTACTCTTGCATGTAATTAATTATTACACTACAAGAAAAATGGACTTTTGTAACCAATTTATAGCAACGAAAATGCTATTTTGGTTGTATTTATAGCAACAAAAAGACTATTAGCAACCAAAATAAAAATAGTCTTTTTGTTGCTATAAATTAGTTACAAAAGTCCATTTTTCTTGTATTGTTATTGCTTACTTAAGAGGAAATTAATTATATATCATGTATATTATATGGTATGGCGCCTAGATTAATTAATTCCAATCTGGCTCAACAGAAAGTACTAATTAATTCTTTGTTCTTAGTTCATCCTGTCTTTCCTTTATTGGAACAAAGCCTAGCTGCAGACTGATCGATGTGTCGAGTATGTATCCTCATCCTTTTAAGGTGTTAATACTGTAAAAGGATTTGTAAGTGATTATATATAGAAAAAATATATTCATCATAATAATTCTCATCATCTACTCATCATCTTATGATGTGGCATTAGATAATAAGTTTACAAATAAAATATAACAAATAATCTTTAATCATCTAATGTCAATTATAGGATAATGGGAGGATGCTGAGAATTAGGATGATGAGTACCATAAAATACAGTTTGGTATAATTTTAAAAAAGAAAATATCCCTACACGAGTTTTTCTACTTATAAGCCAGCGTGGATGATACATATACTGATGATCTTTACGTACACAATTGACATGACATGATTTAATTTGTAAGAAATTTAAATCTTTTTTTTTTTTTTTTTTACGAATTAAGTCTTGCCATGTCAACAACGTTCATGGAGGGTGTGCTTTACAGTACACCGGCAGCTTACAAAGAGAATTTGCCTTCCTATATATAGCTAATTAATTAGTTAATTCATTTCCTACAAGGCAACATTAATTAGTGGGTATATTAATAGTTGTCTAATGAATGAATATTGCAGAGGTTCATGATCTGATTAATTAATTTACATGATCATGATCGGAATTCCTATCCGCTCACTGCATAGAATTTTAAGTATTGATCAACACGCATACTGCCTTTAGATATGGATGGATATCTAACATCAAAGTTTTTCTTTATTACTAATTAATAAACAAGATTATCTGTTTCGTGCATTTCTGAAGTACTTGCTATTATATTATATATAACTCATGAAATGCTGCAGGCTGCTGATCTACCTGATTTATCAGTCAATTAACATAGCTTTACCCCAGCATTTAATTACTATTAAACTACCGATTAGCTAGCTTTTAGGATAATTAGTAATTTAATTTGATATTAATTAGAGATATACTAAATATAATACCAAAATATTCTAACTCTATTAATATATTAATAAAATATTTCACGTGTTAGAATTTGACTCAATATGTACGTCCTAAAAGGAAAAGCCGTATGTGGAGACGATAGACTCGATTGCCATCTCTTTTCATCAGCTTAAGTTCTTTGGAATACTTTTACCATAATATTGTATAAGAATTTCCATTAAACGACGTCAGTGGTCAAGAAAGAATGTCGAATATGCTAGAATTTGGCCGGTCATGGCTAGATCGAACTCAGCATGCATGGCCAGTTCTTCATGATCATCTCATCATGCTGCTTCAAAAGATCATAGATGGATAGAACCTGTCTTTGTGGACGTTTTCATTACACGTCGGAAAAGAATCACATCACTAAAAAATTGATGAGATCAATCTTGAAACCTTCAGAAAGCCCCATCCTATGCCACAATGAAAAGGTCAAACAAATATGTACATGACTAATTGGAGATAATAAAAACCATGCAATTAATTAATAAAATTCAAAGCTAAAAAGAAATTACAAAGAAAAATCATCAGTTGTAAATGTATGAATTTTATTTAAGTACTTAAAAGATCAGATCAGTTCGAATATCATCAGTAAACGATCAAAGAAAACGATGTTTGAAAAAATTATGTGTTTACTTACACGTAAATATTAAGGCTAGTGGGAAACCGGCATAGTTGAAGGAACCGTTAATTCAACATTATTATTGGATATCAAATAATATTTGCAGTTTTAGAGTGTATAAGAATCGCGCACTGTTTTTAAAAAAGTTAGGAAAATCTGGAACATACATAAGAAATTATATTTCCAATATTGGTGGATTCCATTTTTTTTTCAAAGGGGGTGCACAGAATTTGCATACCTTAAGACTATATATATGTTCGTAGCATTATATATTAATACTCTTATTATCGTGGAACATATCATATAATAATTAGCTATCTAATTTCACTAAAAAATTTGACAAGAATAATTAGCAATTATTCATGTCTATCTGATCAGGTCTGGACTTTGATTGCTAATATTATTTATGGCCATTTGATTGTGTGTGAATCTATGCGTAATCCTTTTGTATAGCGAAAATAATAAGCTTGCCAAAAGATAGAACTAGAAAACTAATTAAGTCATGCTCAATTAAAGCTTAAATTTTTCATAATCTCGATCGGGGTGTGATTTTTATGCCAATTATATAGAGATGGTTAGGTTTTGATTTTTATTTATTTTTAAATATATACTAAGATCCATTAATTGAAAGAGACATGCATATATACAAGTTACAAGAACTTGAAGTCAATCCAAAATTTTGAGTGATTGATAAAAAAATTAAAAATAAAAAAATTGAGATGAATTCTTCTAAATATATAATAAGAATGTCTTGAATTGAAGTAGCTAGAAGAGAAATTTTAGTAACATTTCAGCCTAGTGGTGGCCGGCCATACGTCACACGGGCAATGGACACCATGAGATGCACTTGGCACTTGGAGGAGCAATATTTAAGGAGATGATCATCTGAACCATTATCATACACATGATTATATATATATATATATATATATATGCTTATGAATGTTAATAGCAAGTGGGACTTCTTGCTTGCCCTATTAATCAATAGGAATGATTGATAAAGTCTTTTTCTATAAATATTCTAATTACGTTCTTGTCATCTGGTCAAAAGAAACAGCAACACTTTCATTCTTATCTTCTTCTACATATAATTTTCTTTGGTGTCAAGTTCTCAATATGAAAAATTATATTCATCATCCTCATCTATAGTACCACACACCATACACACACACACACACACACACACACACACATATATATATATATATATATATTACTTACTAAATGTGTGATGTATGGATGATAAGTAGAAGTAATCAATTAGTTTAGGAAGAATAAAATAAAACAAAAATTAAAAATAAATATGGTGTATGGGGATAATGAGTAGCAAATTATCTCTCTCAATATATATTGCGTTTTCTTGGAACTCTATCTTGCTAGGATTGCTCTAAACGATATTGTTTTATATATATATATATATATTATAAAATAAAGATTATAATAAGCATAAATATTCGAACTTGACTCGTTTACTTGCAAACCTTAATAATCCAATAATTTTTCGATGAGAAATTAATGGAATTAAAATGATTTAGGGGCTATATCGAGTATTTGTTAACAGGTTTAACAATTTGCTAGTCTTCTTTAGGATCGATCGATCAACTAATAATTAGTTATTAATTTCATTGTACAAGGAATTAAGCATGAAAATGGAAGGCCTATATATATATATATAATTTATAAAGTCAATACTAATTAAGTCGATTTTAAAATAATTCGGTACATTTTTTCTGAACCAGTCCAAAAATAATATATAGCATGATGATCTATACAATAATTAAGTGGGTTTCATTTTATTTTTATTTTTTAAATGAATGTGTAAGATTTTATATATATTTTAGAACTGTATCTAATATTATTAGATCTGGTGCATATATAAATATATCTAGTGTTTTTTTATAATTAATATTAATAAAAATAACCAAACACTAGTTTAAATTTTAAAAAATGAAGAATTAATTGCTAGCTGAAGTTACTTGCATTTGCAGCTTTGACCCAAAGACATGCTTGGAGATGGACGTAATCAAAAGAGGGACCATAGATCGCTAAAAGAAAGAAAGAAAGAAAGAAAGAAATAATAATAGGAGCTCAAGTTGATAAGCATCATCTGCATGCCTTCACATCATCACCATTATGACGAACGTCATGACCTTTAATTTCCTGATTTTGACTCGTATTATTGAATCTAGAGACATAGCTTTGATCTCGACCATTCAAAACCGTACGAACAAGTGGATGGTATAGACTTATCAACACCTATAACTTGTTGACTTTTGTACAATTTAACGCTTCATGATAACTTAATTTCCTTGGTTCGGTATAGCAGCCATAAATGAAAATTTGATCGAGTATCATGACAATTTTATCATTATTAAATAATTTTTTATTATATAATTTTTTATCTTATACAATACTGAAATGAGAGTGGAATGAGAGCCTATACCCAGTCATGATATATAACATTATTCCAAAAGTAAACATAATATATATTAATTAATATATAATCTTGTCCATCCATATTATATACATAATTAATGGCTTTAGGTGAATTCAGAGTATAGGTTAAATCTTGCTGTTATGTTGAGGTCGACATATATATATAGGGTACTGGATAATTTCTGCTGATTTCATTAGTTTTATGATGACGTTTCATTCTTCTATTAATTCCAAATCCTAACATGTGTGTATGCGTGAAAAGTGCTACAATCACATATAAATTTTTTTCACAAAATTAAATTTACAAACTTATAATGTGGATGCATGTAATATATTAGATTTACTTTACAATATAATTAATAATTTTATAATCGAATATACGTATCATATCAAGTCACGTCAAATTTAATCGCAAAAATCTGTTTATCTTATAGAATCATAAAGTATATCTATATATATATGAATATATGTACTTATGTATTAGGGTTCATATATATACACACACTTACTAGGGTTGAGGTAATTACTCTAGCTGTATGACGTCAAAACACTAGGAAGTCACAAAACCAGCTAGAGCTGTAATTGAGCCGAGCCGAGCCGAGTTTTGGTTTGTCGAGCCGAAATACTCGAGCTCGAAATTTTTTTTAATTCTTTATTCGAATTCGACTCGATAAGCTAAAATCTCAACTCGAGCTCGAGTTTAAACTCGTCCCACAAACGAGTTCGAGTCGAGTTCGAGCTCGAGTTTGAATTATTATTTTTTGAATAAGATTTAATAATTAATAAATTAAATAAATAAATAAATAAGAACTAATATTGAATTTATACAACTAACAAGTAGAACCTCTATTAAATTATAAAATTTTAAAAAATTTATAAATAATTAATATCTAACTAGTTGATATTTATCCAAAATAATAATATATTATATGCCTACATATATTATTAATACTTACACTTAATATAATAGAATATATCTATTTCATATATGGTTCCCACATTGTATATGAAATTTTTAAATTTTATCAACTAATTATTATACAAATTATAAAATATACCTATGAAGTATATTTACTATATAAACATAAATAATTAGAATATATATTATATATTTAATTATAAAAATGGTATGCTTATATTATTAGCTAATACATATATACATGTATAGGTGTATATATATTTATCAATATATGAATGAGTTTTAATCGAGTTAAGCTAACGAGTCGACTCGAGCATAAACGAGCGAGCCTAAACGAACCTTAGTCGAGTTGAGTCGAGTTTTGTCGAGTATGTGTCATTTACAAATCGAGCGAGCATCTGCTTTAACGAACGAGCTTTTTTTTTTTTCACGAGTCGAATTCGATTCGAGTTTAACTGAGCGAGCTATCGAACAGACTAGTTCATTTATAGCCCTAAAACCAGCTGTAGTACTTGCTGGAAAATACCATGTTATACGTACAACGTGGTGTAATAATATTGTATTAATGATCACTTTTCTAGTTGTTGTACATATACATTGTTGAAGTATATGACTTATAGAGTGAAAGGAAGTAAATGCCGGAGCGAGCGGAGTGGCATGGTATCTGCCTTTCAGGATTGATACATTATTTGTGACGCTGAGGTTAGCGTGCGGGGCAACACCATTGCAGTATGGTACGTGGGGTATTTTTATAATTTTTTTAAATAAGTTCATACATTTAGGGTTAATATACACATTATATAACCCTACTTGACTAATAGTTAATTTTGCGTTGCTTGCTCTTTGTAGATATAGACACATCACCGAATCACGTTAAATTTTTGTATAAATTTCTATTATTTTTCTATTTTAATTATTCCCTATAATTCATTAGTAATTACTGCACGTTTTACAATATATATATATATATATATGCAGTCGATAGCTGCATGTTCAAATCTAAAACGGGAAACCGATCATCAATATTCATTGAACGTTAATTGATATACTAGTGTTGGATAGAAGCCAACACGTTCCCATATAACATTGCCAAATCACCCAGCCAAATCTCACTCCCCTTACGTTTTTTTTGTATATATAATAAGAATCACCCGGCTATATGTATATATATGGAGCAATGTTACATATAATATTTCTTATTTGGAGACTGCAATATAGGCATAGATAATTTTATCTTTAAAATTTTTTAAAATTACTAAAATATCTCTATTAAAATGATATTTTTTCTCTTTTAATAAAAGGCTTGCACATGAAATCTTCACTTGAGGATTGTAAATAGAATTCTCACATATATGTACTTCAATTAACAATGTACTTCTTAATGACACGCGCGTACGTTTTTCTATCTGTTGTACATGTCGCCAATAATATTAATGCATGCATATAAACCTACATATACACAGTCTGTCAACCTTAATGACACTTGTCCGCAACTTCGCTTCCTTCATGTATAAAATAACCGAACCAGCACATGATTTTGCCCACATTCTATCTATATGGCCACAATGTCCAGGCCAGAGGTAGTACTTGTAACATGGCCACCACCTTTCTTCTCCTAATTCTAGCCATGGCCGCCATTATCTCTTGCCTCCAATTAGAACTAGATCAGGCACTACTGTTGCAAATGGCTCAAACCCAGGTTCTGCAATCTAAGAATTTTTGGGTCCAGACCTCTCTCGGACGAGTACTGCATGGGTCAAAAGTTGCCAATTGGAAAAACCATGTAAGGGGTGGGTCTTTTAATGACTGTGCCAGGCTCTATGATGAGAGCGAGTCCCTGCTTTCTCGCTTGCTCCCTGATCACGATGAGAGCCATTACACAGAAGATGATGCTCGCACTTGGCTAAGTGGCGTGCTGGCGAACCATAGGAGTTGCTTGGATGGATTGGATCATCATGAGAAGGCCGGTTTTATTGATCAGGCTGATCATCATGATCATGTGGTGGCAAAAAATCTTACCACTTTACTAATTAATCTTACCACTTTACTAATTAGTGAAGCTCTTGCTAAATTGTATGTGATCAGTCAAAGTATATGTACGGGTAGGACAGGTGGTAAGTGGCTAGCTAGCTATTAGTTTAAATTTATTTATTTATTTTTTTAAAATTTTGTTACTTTCAGTCACATGTTCGATTTATAGCAAGTGGTGGTCTTTAACATGGTTGATATATAAAGCTGCGACAATTAACACGTCATGTCTATAAAATATACACCAATTGCACTGTCTTAAAATTGAACATCACCAAATATATACCAATGCAGTACAGAAAAAATTTAAAGAAAATGAAAAGTTGGAGGAGAGAGAAAAATAGTCATTGGGTGAGAGAGAGAAAAAAGTAGTAAAATAAAATATAAAGGTGAATAGTAAATATGAAAATATGTAAAAACATTGTTCATAGTAAGCAAAAAATTAATTTACATATGATTAATCCAATGCAGTTGAAAAAGTGGAATTGTTAGCTAATATATGTGTTTGTGTTAGAAAGTACAATGGAAAACTACCTCAAACTTAACTTATAAAGTTGCTCCACGAGTTTCTCCAGATTAACAAATTCCTAACGTTTTCTCTTAATGAAAAAGTGCACTATGTAGTATAAAACTAGAGTGACACTTAACAAATCTACAATCTAAATACTTATTTCAAGAGAATAAAAAGAGAGAGATTTTACTGTACAGGTGAAAAACAAGAACCAATGAGGGGGGCTATATATAGCCCACCCTACACAGTTGGCCTCAAAGGCCAACCATTACTCTGAAGGTAATGCATGGCTTTAAAGCCATGAGTTTACAAGCCGGGTAACGGCTATGCGTTTACATGCCGCAGCTTGTAACGGTCATGTGTTACTTGTGCTTGTAACGCACAAGAGGGGAGGGGTCTGCCCACATGGGTGCCCCTCCATCCAACATCTCCCACTTGCACACAGTGAGCATGATGCCATGTCTTCATGTTTCTAATGTTCTCAATCTTGTTCACATAAATAAATAGACCATGCGACTACCAAGCACATCTTAAAAAAAATGGGAGTACTTACACCTAATCTCTCCCAGAGAAGACCAACATAGTAACATCTCTAAAGTGTCTAGTCATGTCCTAAACTCATTCAATCGCATCAAATCAAACACTTTTTAACCCTCTTGAATTCAGAAAACTTATAACAATGCTTGACTACCTCCAAATCATTTCAATATGTTCACAACTTTAGTCACTATCATTATGTAGCGTCATAATTTGACGTCAGCAAACACTATCAAAAATGCGATATCAAAAAATCTACCATTTGCACTCATATCATTCAACTTTGGTCGAACCATTTTCCCAACAATGCATTTTTAGACTGTATTAATCATGGCCATAGACAACATGCCAAATTAAGTAGTAGACATTACAACCTTCATCTCATGACATAGTCAAAAGTAAATGACACTTAAAAAAATGAGACCACACAGTGAGAAAGAGGGAAACCATTTACTCACTTACTCATTTGGTCGAACAAGCACATGTAGTATGAAACACATGCTACGGTGGATTTCTCTTTCTCAAAGAGCATATGTCTATATCAACACCGTACAGATCTTAGTCTAGTCGCTCTTTAAGCTTCTAATCTGAGTTCTTCCATTTGCTTGCCTCTAAGGCGTGAAAGAGGATCTCACATCTGACTAACCACAGGCTACATATGTTATGGGGTAACCCGTGCATAGTCCTCTCATTAGACATCATCTTGGCTCCCACTAAGACGACATATCTTTGTGTCAACTAAGTTATCCCTTTGGACAAGTATCTAAGAACACAATGTCTCGTCTCTACTTGCTTCTCAAGCGTTAGAGACGATCGCTCGTGTAAGTGAGCCGATCTAAACCTGTTGACATATCTTGTGTGTATTAGAAAAACAATATGATAAAGACAGGAACTGAATTATATTGTATTAATATCCCAAAGGAAAGGTTACATCTCAATATCATTTGAAATATAAATTACATTTACAGTTTACGTAGTCCTAGATTCAGTTCCTACATTTACACAAATTACATTTGAAACATCTCTTGCTATAGGTTTCATTAAGGGATCAGCAACCATGAGACTCGTAGAGAGGTGTTTCAAAAACACTTCCTTTTGCGCTACCATGTCTCTGATATAGTGATATTTGATATATATGTATTTGGTTCTTCCATGGTACTTAGAGTCCTTAGCATATGCGAGAGTAACCATGCTATCGCAGAATATTGTTACCGAATCTGAAGTATTCGTGCTAATTTCTAAATGCTTAAGGAACCTCCGTAACCAAACAGCTTCTTGAACTGCTGCAGAACAAGCTATGTATTCTGCCTCCATGGTGGATAAAGTTATACAGAGTTGTTTCTTGCTGTTTCATGTAATGATGTCATTGTTGAGCAGAAATACATACCCAGTGGTTGATTTACGCTCATCTAGGTCACTGTCCCAGTCTGTATCACTGTAACCTCTTAGCTGCAAATCTGAACCTTGATAGCATATGTAACAGCCCGCTAGAAATTCAATTGTGAAATTTCTATTAACTTTAGGAACCTCGTGAAGACCACATAAGTTTTCACGAATCCATTAATCGTATAGGTTTTTGTCTAACTACATAGTTAGTGTTATTATTTACTATGGTATCAGAAGTGTGTTTTTGATTATTGGAGATAGTTAGAAGTGTCAAAATGTATTATGGTTTGTGCCATTAGACTCGGAGGGTTATTTAAGGTCTTATAGCGCAGTAACATTTTTTCATATTTTCGGACAAAATGTCTGTTCAAAACTGTAGATATTGTCGGATAAAAATATCTTAAGCTAATTTTGTGGATATTATTACATAAAAATATTTTAAGCTAATTTCGTGGATATTATTGGGTAAAAATATCTTGAATTGATTTTTGTAGATATTATTAGGTAAAAGAGTCCTACACTCCACTCTCACTCCGGGTAAGAGAGTCCTACACTTAACTCTCACTTCAGGTAAGAGAGTCTTACACTTAACTCTCACTCCAGCCTCATCTCTTCCATATCTCATCCATAAGTATCTCCAGCCACCTCTCCCCACGAAATTATTTTCATTTATACTTTCCATTAAAAGAATATCAAACACCCTCTCTCGGATAGCTTTTAAGAGTTCTTTTGCATGCCCATTTTGAAGCTTTTGTAAGTATTTTATCATAAAATCTCCTTCATATAACTTGTTCCTTTTTTAGTCTAGTTTATGTAGATATCTTATTTGCCCCATTTGAAAATTATTTGGTCAGTCAAATATTATATAAACTATAGAAAGGTCATTCTAGGAGATAAATTGGAGAATATGTTATAATTTGGAGTTTTTGACCAAGTTAATGGATAGATATTGGTCCGAAATTTTTATGGAGTATTGTTAACATGTATATGTGACTATTGGTTGAGGATTTTTGCATGATTAAAGGTTTTGATGAAAGAATTTCTTAGATTTAGAAACTTATAAACTGGAAGAAGAAAAACAGTTTCTGTTTTGAGAAAGTTTAACTCTTTGGTGGTCTAAACCTATTCTAATGACTTTAATAATTTTATTGGAGGATCCTAAGCATCTTATATACATGTTATATTATTATTTTGAAGATATTTGATGTTAGTTTCAAAAATATGAAATTTTATGCAAAGAGATATTCAGATAAGCCAAAGTGTGGATATTCTTGGCTAAATTTATGTTTTGGTTAATTTCTAACCATGTGATCTTGAATTAGAAACTTATATATGTTTTAGGACATCTTTTTTAAACCATGTGATAGTTTGGTTTGAAGATCATATATTTATAAGTCATAGATCAAGAGATTTATCAAAACTAGTTGAGGAAAAAGTTTCTGTTTTTGGATTAAGTGTAAAACCAAAAACTCCAAATGTTATTTTGTGATTTTGGTGACTTTAGTTTGATGATTTAAAACATGGTTGATGTTAGGATGATATTATGAATATGGTAGAAGTAAGATTTGATTTTTGAAATTCTTGGAGATGTTTTGATTTAAGATCAAAACTTGTGATTCAAGTGTTTGGATCTTTTTACAAAAAAGTTTGGTGTTAATTATTAGCTTTTTCTAAATGGATGTTTTAAGTATGATTTTGAACTTAGGATTAGAAGATGTTTGTTGCAAAATTTTGGTTTAAGCATGAGTTTTGAAGTTGGAAGGAATTGCAACAAAAATAAAGGGAAATGGCCTATGGATGTTTCGGCCATAGTGTGTTTTTCATAGTTGTGTTTTGTTTTAAATTTTTCTGAGTTGATATTTAAGTTTAGGACAAAATTTACATGAGGAATGTAAATTTTGGAAACTTTTGGAGTTAGTATGCAAAATCCTTAAGTTATGAGTAAAACGGTCATTTTCCCACATGTAGAGAGTAAAATGAAAATTTTACTCTTTAAGTTAGTATTTTCCATATTTCAAATTATTAGTAATTTAGTTCTAACTTTTAGAATCACTAATTACAGTTTCTCGTAATCGCACTTGAAGTTTTATAAGAAACGCGGAGATCGAGGTAAGTTAGCTTTTAACTTACTAGCAGTCTACTGTGTATGTGTGCTAAATAAATGAACTACAGTGTATGTATGTATGCTATCATATATGTCATGTCATGCCAAGTTATCACGTAATTGTCTATTATACAGAATTTATTCTGTCATCAATTTTTATCTGTTACATAATATATTCTGTCATGTATTGTTGTACCTTACAAGTACGTCATGTTAAGTATACCATCTATTACATATATGTCAAGTCATGTAATATTTACTGTTGCAAGTATGTCGTGTTAAATATGTTGTCTATTATATGTTATGCCATGTTACGAAATGTTTCTATCTCAAGTTGGTCATATATTTCAAGTTATGTTCAAGTCACATTATGTTACGTCAGGACTTCAGTCATTTCGTATTCCAGTCACGTTTCATCTTGATTACTTATGTATGGGGTCACAGCAATTGTGACACGTAGAATACATGGGGCCACAATAACTGTGGAGTATGTATTTAAGCACTTAAAGAATAAGTTTCCGTAGAATACATGGGGCCACAACAACTGTGGAGTATGTATTTACACGTAGAATACATGAGGTCACAACAACTGTGGAGTGTGTATTTTTCATGTTAAGTCAAGTTTGTGTAGAATACATGGGGCCACAACAACTGTGGAGTATGTATTTACACGTAGAATACATGGGACCACAACAACTGTGGAGTATGTATTTTTCATGTTAAGTCAAGTTTCAGATCAAGTTCATGTCAAGTCAAGTTCAGTTCATGTTTCAATTTAAGTTATGTCAATTATGCTATGTTGTACGCCAAGTCCCACATTGCTCAAGTAAGACTCTTGTATGGTCTTAGAGTTCTATATAAATGAGGCCTAGGGTGCCCATAGCATATGCAAGCTTGTGATGAACAAGTCTCACTCTCTTGTGATTCTTGTGAACAAGTTTAACAAATTGTAATATATTATATATATACAATTTGTAAAATAAAAATATATATTTATAAATATAAAATATATATTTATAAATATAAATATAAAATGCGGGGCCAGGTTGAGCCCTGCCCGCCCCCCGCCCCCGCTTAATGTTTTTCATGCGGGGCGGGGTCCCCCACCCCGGCATGTGCGGTGCGGGGTACCCCGTCCGCCCATGCGGAGGCGGGGCGGACGGGGGCGGGCCCCCCGCTGCCCACCCCTAGTTATGAGTCAGGTTCTGGTTCATATTCTCCCAAGAATTCGGTAGTGATCTTATCACTACCTGGACTTGTTGTTCATCTGTCAAGTTGTTTCCTACCGACCTAAGTTCACGGATCATAGTTGACATAACTCTAAGATGCTATTTTATCGTATGGTCAGAGCACTTCTTATAGGAGTCGAACCTCATAGTTAATCCACGCAACCTAGTGGCTGAAATTCCACCAAACTTCAATTTCAAAACCTCCCACATGCTTTGAGTAGTGTTATAGATCTCAAACTCACATATTAGATAATTATGCATGCTAACATTATTATGCGCGCACATCAATTTTTCTTACCCATTGAGTATAGGTTAGTTGATCCATCTTGTGTTGTTCCGAGTTCCCTTCCTCGGGCACAGTAAGGGTGTGAGATAAGGTCTCTATGACCTCTTTCTTGTCTAAGACATATTGGATCTTGTGATGCCATATGTCATAGTTTTCCCCATCTAATTTCTCCCCTTTGTTTAAGTCAGCAACAATACTCTTGGATGCGATTTCACTACAATATGCAAAAAAGGGGCATTACACACACACCTAAGAAATCTGACGCGTCCTTTCAAATTAGAAAATAAATAATTTAGACATGTCACAAGATAGAAAAATTGTTAGGCTTCAAAATCATCTCTTACACCACAATATCAAATTATTAATTTCTAACCTAATTCCCGCGCAAGTTTAAAATAAATATGGGAGAATTTATCATCATAAATCTCAATCATACTCCCACTATCTTAAATAATCTCTTAGTCCTAGTCATGTGTAAAGACATATCATACTAAAATCACAGTAACCTTTTGGGCCAATCTACAAGGACAGCTACCCAAACCATAGCAACCTGTTAGGCCAGTCTACAAAGACAGCCAGACTACAGCAACCTGTTGGGCCAGTCTACAAAGATGGTTCATATAAGACCATTACAGTCCATTTTTCTTATTCCATCAGTGCATTTACAGTTTTTACTGAGGCCACTATAGTCTTTTGGCTATATAGTGCATTTATAGTTCTTACTGGGGTCATCATGGTCTTTTGGCTATACGGTGCATTTACAGTTCTTACTGGATCACTGCAATTCTTTCAGACTATCATTCACACTAACAATTCTAACTAAGACTACTTAGTGGGATTTTCTATTTTATCACTAAAAGAAATAAAAGACTAATGTCTAAACATTCAAGTCTAACATTCATTAATGATAAAATAATCACATATTCACATGTTCAATACCCACATACATGTGATCACATTTAATCTAAAAATTAAATAAAAGATCACATGTAATATAAAATTATGGAATAAAAAAATAGCATGAATATAACCAAATATTCACATGTAATCATATTTAATTTAAAAAATTAAATAAAAGATCACATGTAATATAACAATATATCTAAGCATATGTTAAATCATGCAAAAAAAATGTTTTTAAAGAAAAACAAATGTATTATAAATAAATTTAAAAAACCCCACCTAAACCAAAAGACATTCGCAGTCCAGTGGTGTGTCCATTTTTTTAGTTTAGAAGGTGGTCCTGGGTTCAAAATGCCACTTTATTATTTTATTTCCTTTAAAAAAATTGGGCTTAAAAACATTGGGCCGAAAGGCCCAAGTCCATAAAAAAACCCAAATGACATTGAGTCATCTTCTTCCATCAGAAGGGTATTGTTCACGTAAACAGTACCTCACAAAAAAAAATAGCCACTGTTGTGCAGCTCTGAGTGGCCAGAAATTGCCACCGCATGGAGCTGGATGTCGGCACAACACCTACTGAGGTGCACGTAGCACCAAGCTTGGTGTGCGCTGCACCATGGTGGTGCATACAGCACCTCCATGGTGCGCACAGCACCTCTGTGGTGCTTGCAGCGCCACTAACTGGTTGCACCACTGCCTAGCAGTGGTTGCCCATCCGATGCAACTTTTTTTTTTTTTTAAACGGCACTTCAAAAAAATGCGATGGAGTTTAAAAAAAATGTAGCACAACTCATACGCGAACAGCGTTGAAAAAAAATTGCACACATTCAGTTTACATGCAGTCTCACAGCTGCTAATAAAATATTGTAAACTGGGAACAACAAAAAAAAGCTCTGATACCAATGTTAGAAAGCATAACGGAAAAGTACTTCAAACTTAACTTATAAAATTGCTCCACAAGTTTCTCCAGATTGACAAATTTCAAGCGTTTTCTCTTAGTGACAAAGTGCACTACTTAGTATAAAATTAGAGTGACACTTAACAAATCCACAACCTAAATACTTATTTCAAGAGAGAACAAAAAGAGAGAGATTTTACTTTGCAGGTGAAAAAGAAGAACCAAATGAGGGGAGCTATATATAGCCCACCCTACACGGCTGGCCTTAAAGGCCAACCATTACTTTGAAGGTAACGCATGGCTTTAAAGCGATGCGTTTACAAGCCATGTAACGGCCATGCGTTACTTGTGCTTATAACACACAAGAGGGGAGGGGTTTGCCCACATGTGCGCCCCTCCATCCAACGGTTTGCATTTTCATTTGGTTACACCAATGTCAATGCTTCAAAACATGTTTCTATTTTCTAGTAATTTTTTATTTAAATAGTTGGCTTATTAAGCAATTTAAAACATCATAATTACATATTGGACTTATACGTCATTAATGTTGCTTTTCTAGGAAACCCAAGTAGCCAAAAATCTTCTCAAAATGGGGGGCATTTTAACATTATGGAATACGTCAACTTCTAGTGCCAACTTCATAGTGGCAAAGGTTGGTTCTGGCACTCACAGGACAATCAATGCAGCAGTTGTTGCACTTTCTAGAATGGGTTGCAAGTGACCTGAAAGAGTAATAATCTACGTGAAATTAGAGGTCTACAATGAGAAAGTGGAGATGAGATGGAACATGAAGAATGTCATGTTGGTTGGAGATGGCATCGACAAAACAATTGTCACCGGTAACAGAAACGTCCTAGACGGCTGAATTAGATGTACCAATTTAAAGATAAGACATAACATTCAATGTTCATGGAATCTATGCACACTGCTCGAAACTCCTTCACAGCATTAGGTACTTGCTATATGGTTTATGATTATAGGTGTATCGGGGGATGGTTTCTGGGTAAGTAATATCACATTTGAGAACACAGCCGGACCCTACAAACTCCGAGCAGTGGCACTGAGGGTAAGCTCGGACCGCGCTGTATTTTATCGATGCAGTTTCAGAGGCTACCAAGACACTCTTTGTGTGCACTCATTAAGGCAATTTTATCGTGACTGCCACATCTATGGCACTATTGATTTCATCTTTGGTGATGCCACGGCGGTGTTCCAAAACTGTGACATTTTTGTAAGGAGGCCAATGCGCCACCAAGCCAACATGGTAACATCACAGGGTAGAGTTGATTCAAATGAGAATACAGGGATTGCCATTCAAGGTTGTAGGGTTAGGTCAGCACGTGATCTGAGTGCAGTAAAAAACAATACATTCAGAACTTTCTTGGGTAGGCCATGGAAAAAGTATTCAAGGACTGTGTTTATGAAGACTGACCTAGATGGTTCAATTGATCCAGAAGGGTGGACAGAATGGAGACGAAATTTTTCACTTTCTACGCTGTTTTTTGGGGAGTATATGAATACAGGTATTGGAGCATCTACTCAAAGAAGGGTGAAATGACCTGGTTTTCATGTGCTTAAAGGTCCCCGGGAGGCTAGTCCTTTTGCAGCTAGTACATTTATCCACGCAGTCATGGATTCCAGTGACGGGAGTGCCAATGTGGCTTGGAATTTCAGGGGTTCTCTCCACCTATAATGTCACGTGATATCTTATTTTCTACAAAGATCTGTATTTATTAATTTGGTGCTTGTGGACTGGCCAATAGATCATACAACTGGATACTTGTATTTGGTTTGATAAACGTTGAATTACCATAATGTTAATCACTAATCTATTTTCCCACTGTTTTCAATGTAGTTTCAGAAAATTAGAGCTTTTTTACAATATGTATTTCCTCTAATGCCAAAAATTCAATTATACATCTATCTGAAGATTGAATTTCATTGGTATCTGAAGATTATGTTCTCAAAGCTGGTTGCTAAAGCAATTCTGTTCGAAAAGACTGCCGATTTCTGGTCACCGGATTTCACACGAATTTGTTCAGCTGGGTATAAGCAGCCAACGGTCATCTTTAATAGGCAATTCTTTGCTGCTTGGGTAAAACATGGATTAATGGTTCCAAAAGATACATAGATACCTCTTTTGCAAGCGCCTTCCAAAAAAGAAAGTTAAAAACACAAAGTCCTGGTATATGAACAGGGCCACAAAAAAGATAAAAGGTTTACGGCAAAATTGGACATAAAAAAAATCAGAACCCAGCTGACCCAACCAATGAGGAATATGAAGCATTTTCATCAGCCGCTGGAGTCTTCTTACCGCCATCCTTGTTTGATACTCCATCAGTCTTCTTGTAAAGTAGTCCTGTTTCCAAACCAGCCATATTGAACAATTCTAATCTTTGGTGCTTTGCCATTTCTATATCACCTTCCCAACAAGTTTCAGAAATAATATCAAGTGCTTTCTCCATATTGTCCTCCGATACAAGATTCCCATTTTGCAGGAGCACAAGGTAAACTTGTTCGGCAGAAGCTTTCCGTATCTGCGTTATAAGAAGAGTTTACTGACAGGAAAAATAGGGAACAAAACCAATAAGCAAGGTTATGGTATTTGGGTTATAACCAGAGTTAATTGAACGGAGAGGTACAGAACCATAAGAGAAAAAAGAAGGTTGTTAATTGAGTTGCTTTATAGATACTATAACCCACAGATTCTATGAAGATGTAATTCATGAAAATAAAGGAATTTTCTGCCCCCATAAAGGAAACAATGGCTTTCATGGCACATGTAAGATTCATATTGAAGGAGACTCGAAGCTGGTTACAGACAGTTATTGCCAGTGTTGATATTCCATGGACTCTTCATGACATTCTTGTATGAATTTCTATTTATAGATAGATGACCCTCTTTCATGGACTTTTGACTCTGATACAGACTGAATTTTAAACAACATGCTAATCTTTATAGGATCATCTATGGAGATATTTATGTTAAAGCTTGTGAGAAGTTTTGATTCTTTTAATTACTCTTGCCAAGGAAAATGTAGATATTTTGTGACCCCTCACAAACCTTAGGGTATCGATGGCCAAGGAAAGTGAGAAGCTGAGAGAAGGCCGGAGAGTTGATCGATTCCAACAGGGAAGCAATATATCCTAGTATTGCGATGCCTGCATATAACTTGGAGAAGTCCTTTGACCACTTCAGTTCAACTGCAAGGGAAGACAAGACACCTGTGCAGAAGGTTGTAGTATGAACCTGGACATTGAAATTTAGAGCAGGTCAATTAAAAAGGTGTTCAGAACGAGGATTTTTAACAGATTAAATATAACTAAAACATTTTTTTAAGTATACAAAATATAACTAAAACATAAGGGATCCTTAGTCAGTTATTCATGATTAATACAATGTGTGTCTCAGTACAACTGCCAAAAGGAGGTTTATGCAATTGCAGCATTTCTGCAGAGTTGGGACAAATGGATGATGGGATTATAGGCATCACCTTGGCTGCTAAGCAATTCACTTTCGTAAAAAGTCCATCCAGAGTTTTTGTTTAGATCCCCCCAACCCCACTGGTGGGCGGTCTTGAAGAGAACAAATAACATACAAGTAAACTAGTAAAAGTAAGGTCTTTTAAATAAATACATTGCTACTGATTGATGTTACCAGGAACACAGTCCACCATCATGCAGAAAAAAAATAGGCACAGGATTGCCACTGATCAATATTTCTTTGATACGGGGCAAGGCTGTACTAGATTGATTAGTAATAAGAATCTCATCAGATGATTTTGGAGGCAAGACTTTTGGCTTTCCATCAAAACTACTATGCAAAGTTTTTACTTATCAAAAAAAATTTGCAGAAGTTTTTAATTCAAAACTTAGAAATATGTTTGAAAAATACTGACCAATATAAGCACAACAAAATTCTTGATGAATGATGGTTTTTCCCACAAAACTTTGTTTCTTTAAGATTCAGGCGATTGCTTTAATTTTTGCTTTGAAAAGAAGAATTTAAAAAAGAAAACAAATAAACTACTGGGGTTTCCAAATGTAATGTTCTGGATGGGTGACATGGTTTGGATAATATAAAACAGATCACACTTGCTTTGTCACCAGCAAATCGTGGTACCCAGATCCTTGTAAATATGCTCTGGAACAGTTATTGCTGATAATATCCATGAATTATGAGATGATTTTCTAGCACTGAAATAAATTATTAAATTCACATTTTCTTATCAGCTTAAAATTTTGGGACAAGTAATAGTTTAACACAGTATTGCTATTCTAAGGCTCCTACACCACACACCATCCATATGACATAATTTGATTTGTAAGATTCAAATTTTAAATACTTATAAAAAAAATATTCAAATTTTAAAATTTATCTTCCTAATAAACTTATGCCCATGTGGATAGTGTGTAGTGTAGAGATCTTAGAATAGAGTTATTCTTTAACAATACTAACAACATCAATAAACTGGATGAGTGAACTAACCTCCATATTTAAGAGTATCTTTTTGCTGAATAGAATCTCGATCGTCTGAAATACAGAAGAGATTTATTTTTGATAAGTAAACGCAAATAAAGAAGAATTTTCATTTTATGAAAACAAAAAAAATAAATAAAAAAAAGGATGAAATGAATGTTATAAGAAAGACATTATTTTTGAGAAACAAAATGCATTAAGCACTCAGAATCTTGCTTTTATAGCGACACAAGTCTCGCTTCTTACTCCTTCATACACTTCTCTTAACCACTTAAAAATGTGTGCTCTGTAGACATTCATTCTCTCAAGGTCTTGAAATAAATGATACTCACTCTCACCCCTGCAGTGTTCTGGTCACTTTGATCCAAGCTTTCATCTCCTTGGGTAAATATTTTGAGATAGGCGATTATTATGATTCTCATGAAACGAGACAAAAGATAAAATCGTACTGCAGACAATGACTGGGTTTAAATCAGGAGACGAGATTATCTACTGGTCAGTTATTTATGTATTTTGCAGCTTGTGGTCAGTGCAAGCCACACAACAAATAGTTGGTAACTTAATTCTAGAGCACAAGTCACAGAGATGACCAGCCGTTCATTCTTATCTCTATTTTAAAAGTAAGCAGCAAAGATTTCATGTTTCCTCCAAAATGCTTCTCGGGAGATGTTACCTTCAGAGTGGGTACAATCACTCTATCACATCTTTTGTACTGTAGAAGAACCCAAAGGATGTCCTTAGATAGCATACATTCTCTGGAATTTTTCTCAACAAGTCCTTCAGTATTAGCTGATTGAAGAAACTCTAACAATGCTGTGATTGATGCCTTCCTCAGAGAATCTTGCAATCCACCAGTGGAGGTAACTAACCCAGACAGGACAGATCTACTATAACAATCAAACTGAAGTAACTGTACAAACCGTGGATATGAGACAGTGGGTACCTACAAGCAAGTAGACAGTAACCTTTCCATCAAAGAACTCAAATTACTTACCAAGTACACTGCAGAAGAAATGATCAATTTATGCTTACCCCCCATTTTAAACCTGCGTCGTTAGGGACAATTTCTTCTATCCTTTCCCTGTAAGGTATGTATGGAATATGAATTATTTCATTATACAAAATCCTTTGAAGAACCTTTGCTGCTGCTTCTCTCAGCTTATCCATCTTCTCTACAGCTTGCTTACAAATTGCTCCAACGAAGATGGAAGCAAGATTTGCATCAAAAAGTGAATGCATCTGGTTATTTTTATCTACGACAGAATTTGAAAGCTCTGATGCAGATTCTATTCCATCTGATCTTCTAGTAGAACCATTGGAATCTCCCTTACATAGGATATAGATACATCTCTCCAGGCCATCCATAGCAGCTTCACGAACCCAAGAACCCACATCACCTCTGTTATCAACAGAATAGTCATCTAGAGCTTTAAATAAACTCATCATCACTTCGTTCTTAATTAGAAGAAAAAGAGGCATGTCATCCACCCTAGACTGGATATTCAGATCTTCTCTACCCTGAATTAATGTCTCACAGACTGATACGAGTCCTTTGACAGCATTTACCCGTGCTTCAGCATCTCTATCTTCAGGGTTGTCCTGCACATTAAAAAAAATAGTTAGGTGACTCTCCCATTCATTAATTTTATAACAATACAACATTTCAATGATACTTGCACTACAAGTAGGTGCACCTCAATAACACAGGCGCTACAAAGCTTCAAAAGTACAGCCTTCCAACTCTTAGCTAATAATTCATAAGGCAAAACACCAAGTGCCAATGCAGATCCTCTTCTTAGAGCAACATTTGGATCAGTCAGCATTTGAAGGTACTTTGATACTATATCACCAACACCTCTAATGTCTTCAGCGAGCAGATATGCTTTTACAAAGTGTTTCAGAGCACTAACAGCAGCACTCTGTGCATCATAAGGAAAACAAAAATCAAGGTGTCCCACAAAATAAGTTAAGTCAATGAGCAAGATATTATACTAAAGGACAACTACCTGTATCTGAGAATTAGGATGTCTCAGATTATCACTCAGAGTATCAATCAAACTTCGTTTAATCTTTTCTGTTAATGGCAAATGAGATGAAGAGATGCATTCGATAAACCGGGAAACAGCTGAGCGCATTATCTCTCCACCCTTTCCACGATAAAGTCGTGCTTTCTCGATAGCAGGAACTACACCAGCAATTCGCTGTTGTGTATCTGTAAAAGAGAAATTTTCCAAAATCAAAACTTGTTTCTGCATTCAAGCTGAGAAAAAAAAAAAATCAAATCGCCTTTATTTATAAGCTAGAAGACCAAATATTCACCCTTTCATCCATTAAAGTATATCCCAAAAACAAAAGCACATTGTCAATTGTGAGAGGATATGGCTAAGAAGTTTTACTGGCATTCTGATTTGGATCAACCAAAATAAAATTCAAGAATGTAAGAGTACCAACCAGAGGAAAGAATATAATCACATTGATGTAGAGCCAACACAAGTTCACCAGCTGCTAAGGTTGCACCATGGCGCATGCACAAATCAGATGAGAGAGTACAAGAAATTAGTTTCTCCACTACAGAATTTGCAAAATATTCAGCGTCATATTTGACGAGAGCAGAAAGGGCCTCCGCAGCAAGCTCTCTCAAGCCTTTATCCTAACCACATCAAATATTAGTAAGTTATCTACTTTTAAATCCAACAAAATTAAAATAATGATATATTTACAATAATATGCACCAATAAATACTTATCAAAAATACATATGTAATCATGGATATTTTTTAGAATGGTAGGAAAATAAAAACGGTTAAGTTTTTAGCAAAAAGGAAGAAAAGGAACAATAAGAGCAATAGAAGTTCTTGGTCCCTACAGAAATAAAAAAGAATTTCACATTCTTCCCTCTAGAAAGGGATGATGAGTAAAATGTCTATTTATTATACAACATACTTGCCCAAGCAAATTCAAAGCAAGCATGAATAAAGGTAACTTTCAAAGAACTTCAGGTTGTTTGGGAGGAACGGAACATCAAAATAATTACCAATGATCCATCTGATGTCATGTTAATAGAATTTGAAAGGTTTTTGTCCAGGTAATGAAGACAACCATGTTCAATCTTGACCCCTCATCAGGAATCTGTTATTGGTAACAAGCTTCATATCAATAATTAGACATAGAACTCAGGATCTACTTCTTAAACCCAAGCTCGTCACCTTCCCCAAAGTATCATGACTAAATACCACTTCAAGCAAACTTGCTAATAATGACTAATAACTTTGCGGGCCAGTTTCCAATATAGTCTTTATTCAGCAAATCCTTCACAAATTAAGTGCAGTTGGGATAAAAATAAATGGACACATAAGATGAATCTATAGCAGCTTACAATCCAGATTGTTCCTCTAAAACGTTGGCTGCAGAAAGTTCATTTTAGACAAAATGGCTTGAATTTATTAATCAGGGCTAGAAAAACCATCAAGCTGGATGGGGAAAAAAGTCATACTTGTGAACTAATATTCAAGTGCTTTCTAAAATATAAAAAGTTGAAATGTATGAAAGAAGTTTAAGTTGGAGTATACCCAGTGACAGATCTTGTTATACAGCAGTTCATCCACAAACGGATAAAGATACCCCTCATATTGAGCAATTTCTACAGCAACATGTAAATACGAGTTCACTCGTGAAGAAAGTGAAAAATAATCAGCAGTGTTCACTATATCAATGCCATGTGGGTAATTCCCTTGCCTTCCAACATTCTCCTGGAAAGCAGCTGCAGCTGCTCTTCTACAGTTAACCTAAGAAGAAGTTCTGAAAATCTTTAGCAATATTGCTATCAGACAATAATGATTTCTTAAGGACAATTAAAATTATAGAACAATACAAAAATGTAATAGCAAGATTTCAGCACCTCACGGTCATAGCAAGCCACAGTTAGAAGGTGTGGACCAAATTGTTCTAGTACATTTCTCATGTCTTTGTGATAATATGCACGACCAAAGGCCCAACAAACATAGGCAGCAGCATCACGCACATGAGATCCAACACTATGCGGACCTCTTCGAATATCATAATGTAGTGCCTGTTAAAAAGAGTTATTGATCAGTTTACTGCTGCATTCTAGGTATCTTTGCGCATGGTTTTTATCTCTGACTCTTGATTATTTGGAAAATAATGTCTAAATATAAAAATCAAAGAAAAGAAGCAGTATTGAATGAGGCAAAGATGTGAAAGCTTACTAAAAAAATCACATCTCACCACTATATCAGTTTCAATCATTTAGATAAGAGATTGTTTTTGGGAGGGAAAGGAAAAGAAGAAAAATAATCAGTACCATAATAATAACTAGAACTATCAATCATACATGATGAATTGGCTAGAGGAAGCATGGAGCAGTTGAAAGCATACAAATAATCAACCATACAATTAGTACACAGTTGACAGCATGGAGCAGTGTTCCCTTATGAAATACCATGTGAAGAAGAAGAGGATAAATAACTTGGAACTAAAAAGAATTTAGCATCAAGCGAAGAAAACAAAAACTCATTTCTACTGAAATAAAGGTCACATCACCCAAGTAGTTGAAAAGAAGCTCAAATATGACACCTTCTCCCCAGAAGTAAATTTTTGCAACGTCTTACACCACAAGCTACTATGCCGGACATGAATGAGTAAATAAGAACAGGAAACCATGTTTTCAATGTACTAACTGAAACAGTATCGGTCAGGAAAACGTTCTCCAATAACATATCAAATGGAAAGAATACTGCCACAAAATGAAAAAACAAAAACTTCAAAATGACTGGTTGCAGTTTACATTTTTACAGGTACAACCTTAATGACAACAGGTACAACTTTGGGAAGACTGACAGGTAAGAGCAATCCTCTGCGTGCCAGTTCAGCCAATGCTAAGCAACCTCCATGCCATGAACCATCTCCCTGGAAATATATATAACATGCATCACAGCTCTACATCTCAAAAGGAGTGGACTATTGAATAATTTCCATTCTCACAGGGAACAAGATACAAAAGAGAGCAACTGCACCACTATACCTCGCCTGGGGAAAACAGTTCCGAGACAGATGATAGGACCTCTTCTGAAAGGGCAGATGTTAGGCGTGAAGTTATGCGGCCTATACCTTTTGCAGCAGACCAACGCACAACAGTGTCCTGCATTGCCATGCCAACAATGTCAACTTCAAACCAGCAATGCAGGTGATGAAATTAATAAATCAAACAGAAACCAATAGTGGGAAGGAGAAAAAAAGGAATACAATAACCCTATCATTGTGAATAGGTTCCCTTCTTTTCTCCTCCACTTTACAATCAAACAGGAAAAAAATTATATCCTGAATATCAAAGTTAAGGGCAGCAAATCCCGGTACTTTTCCGTTCATCCCCTCTCTATCTGTTTCTTTATGGTCCATTCGATCCTGAGTTCCCAAACAAGGTATAGGGCAATGATATTTTATCAACTGAAGATGCAGCTTGATGAAATCAACACATTCATGTCAAACCTATATTCAAGTTATGGAAATAAGAAATCCTAACAGAGAGGCTTACTGCATTCATGGCTAACTAAGAAAAAAACTGTATCTCTCACCTTACCGGTAATCTTAAAAAATCCAAAACCTAGCCCACCATATGAGGATTCATATGCAGATTCCCAGAGATATCCTGAGTCAACTCTTTTGGGAATATTCATGAAATGGATAGTCAACTAGATGGCATTGATCAGGCATGCAATGCCCTTATTCATGCCTTTTTGCAGGCATGTCATATTTCAGCTATTTTATAGCATTAATTTACCTTACACAACTTCTGAAAATTTGCTAAAACCAAGAATTAGCTTTCCACCACCAGCATTTTAAAGCTTTCAGCCATTGCTCTCCTCTTGAATAGTTTTCACCGTCTCATCCATAATTTCACCCCTTAGACTTCACTTGTAAAGAAACATGAAGTACTAGCATACATAAACTTTTTATTGCACAAGGAGGAGAACCATGATCAAAATATAACCCAAACACAAAAAGTAATACCTCCGATGAAAGATCTTAAAAAGTCTGTAGGGATACAGTATATAAAATATTTATGAGACTCACCTATCTACATTTAAAGAATTAAGATAACAAGCACCTAGATATCATCAAGGCATCATGTCAATTTTCACCATTGGAGACACTTAGCATATGGGAGAAAATAATCAAGATCACAACAGATCCTCACCCTTCAAACATACCGTATCTCTCAAGCCAGAGAGCAACATCTCAATTATCTCTTCAACAACATCTGGAACATCCATATCTTCATCTTGGATGGAATTTGACCTTTGTTCTGAGTTAGGGGAGTCTACATTTAAAGCATGACTGCCTTGATCATCTTTTTTGGATGCAGGCGCAGAAATATTCTCTCCAAATGAACTAGAAGTGCTCTGCATTGATGGTTTAGAGGGGGGGAAAAAAAGCCATTTAACAAGTAAGGTAGGGAAATCTCAAAGGAATGCAGGGCAGGCAAACAAGATACTAGCATCTTGAATATTCATATATGAAATATTATATCATGAAAAATAAGGTTTTTGAATGAGAATAACAAAATCCTTGGCACGACTAACCACATAGCGCCAAGAAGATGACCGATACGGGAGGCAAGTAAGCCCAATCCGCTGAGTTAACTTCACAAGATACTTGCGAAGTAAAGGACTCCGAGCTGCAGCACTGGACTTGATCAATACTGAGCTGTCATTCCAAACCATTGGAATCACATGAAGCAAGAGTTTTCGATCACCAGCCTGTCCATGATAAATGGTATGTAAGAGATGCGAGTACTTGAGAAGGCGGAAAATGTAGCTTCCATTGGATATAAGAATGAGACCAAAACAAAAATATCGAAACACTTGATTGAACAGATATGTGGCATCCAAACACATTAAAAAAAGATATACTTATGCAACCCTTTTCTTTCTTCTTTCTTATCTTAAACTGTATACAAAAAAAGGTTAAAAGAAAGGAACTTCTGCCAATGGAACTTCTCTGCCAACTTATGAGTGATCAAGCCGAAGCTAAAATAGTATCACAAAGCTCTGCACAGTATGTCACTGTTGTCTGTTAATTATGATGAAAGAAGTTCACAATGATGCCAAGTTAAGAGAAAATAATGATCAGATTCAGCACATTTTGTTAGCAAAGAACTCAACTGCAAACCATAACCTCTTGCCTTGCATTATTCCATCCTTGGATTTATACACATCAGCAGGTATATTGATTCATAAGTGACCCAAGAAGAAGACCATGAGTCAATAGGTATTAGGAGGGAAGAAAATCAAATGTAACCTTGCAATCCAAAGTAAACCAGCACGTAGCCACAACTCAAATTTAGCAAATGAGTTCTCTCTATACTTTTCATCATGCCCAGTTAAGAGCGTCGCCATTGAATTTCAGACACCCATGGAGAAGAAAAACCAGCCTAATTGCTTACCAATCAACTGGAGTAGGTTCCAAATTGAAAAACTTACAAGAAAATAAGCTTATTTTCTGTTCATCCAATGATAAATAGAATCATCAAGCAATAACCCCGCAAATGATTCAAATAATCTATTTAGAATCAAATGCAACAGTGAGATCGTTACATACTTTATGACAATGACTGTCATAACAATTGTATATTTTTGGACTTGGGGAAAATAATTCCTTAGCCATCATCTGTCTAAAATGTATAAGAGGAACCACTGTGAATAAATGGAATTATTGAAACGAAATGAATGAAGACCTTGAAAATGGAAGCCAATGCTTCAACAACACCAAGTAGCCGGAAGTGATCCAAGACATCATCAGTGGCCGAAGATAGGACTCCATGTGCCCATTCAACAAAGCTGAAGTAACAGAAGAATTAGGCAAGTTCATATAGAAAAATTAAATGAGTTCTTGACTTTTAAAACGATACCATTTAACTCCAGCATTCAAGCTCAACTAAAATAAACAATGGACAAGAAAATTACAACCAAACCCACCATGTAAAAAATTATAGTACATCAGCAAGATCAAATGATGATTACAAAGACTACAAATGTACAAGGAAGTGACTATAGGACCAGTGCCTTATATGTAAATATGTCCACTGGAAAGTTTCCTTTCCAAGTAGAGACAAAAGAAGAAGAATTAATCAGGCTTTTTCTCTGTGTCTGGAAATAAAAGAAGAAATGAGCCACCATTAAACTAATAGAAGAGAACCATTACTGGCAATGCTTTAAATATAGAAAATTAATCAGCAACGCAAAACTAGCTTTTTGTCAAAAACTTTGATGGTTCACTGTCTGTGTAAGACACAACATAAACAGGTTGATTTTATGCTTCAACAGCATGGGGCCCATATACATAATGATAGCTACCTGACAAAGGCCTTCGGCATATCTGGGCGCGTCAGAAGCTTAGAGAGCAGTAATCCAGCTATAGTGCGCATGGGGCCAGCATTTGAAAGGTAATCCTTACAAAATCCTAATATCCTCAGTACCAGCGGGGCCGGCTCAAGTTCCCCCAGATTACTGTTGTTTGCAATACTAGTATCAACAGTGGAGATATCGAATGGAACCAAAACAAGTATAGAAAGCCACAAAAGTACTACACATTTAGCCTCCATCTCTCCTGTACTTTCCTGCCGTAATGCTGTCAACGAATTTGTGCTATGGCACTTCTCCAATAGCGATACCGCTAGTTCCAAATCAGACACTTGATGAGGGAAAAACTTGATAACAGCCTTGTATCCGCAAACTGTGACCAGTGAATAAATAATGATGCATATAGGCTTGATTACTTCTAGGATTTCATCTGAAGCTACACCGAGTTCAATTGTTTTAGAACGGATAATGAACATCAGAGGGCAAACTATGCTCTCCAGGTACGGCTCTAGCAGTTGACCCTGTTGCTGATACTTGTCCAACTGAAAACAAGTGAACAAATGTTTGAATGTGACAAGCAAATAGCCAAAAATGTGTTCCACGACTTTTTAAAGTTCCAAAATATCTAATTCACACATAAAATAGAGATTTCAAGGAAAAATATATCAATAATGCTACTTGGCCATTTGAAATTTACCACTTAGATGGCCCTCTTGACGTGGCACCACATGGTTTATTAAAAAAATTTAAAACACAAATATAAGGGGGGGGAGGGGGGGGGGGGGGGGGGTTCGCCTGGAGTTTTAGTCTTCCTTTTTTTGTATTTTCGGAAGCCTTTTTGGTTTGAATATATTTTTTGTTTTTGTTTTTTTTTTAATAAACCACGAGGCACTGCATGGTGGTGCCACATCAAAAGAGTCATCTAAGTGGTAGTTTTAGATGGCCCAGTAGCAGTAGCAGTACTCAAAAGATATATTAAATAAAGTTATAATAACTACAAATCTGTGTCCAATCAAAGCGTCCATGGTATTCTAATATACTGTTATCACTGAATGTGGAATCCAAATACCACATACATTATATTGGCAAACCACATTCAAGCTTTAGCATAAGAATGGAGTGTTTGACGTCTTCCCCCATGGTATAGAATACACTTTTCATTCAAGTCTAGGATTTAGGAGCAAAAGGCAAAAGAAAAAAGAAAAATGCCAAAGGAAATACATTTGATCCTTGTGAGTTTGAGAAAGGAATAAAAAAATGCAAACACATCCAGCATGAATTGAGGCAGTCCAGAAGTGTGTCAGCAGCAGCAATACTTTCAAAATAAACTACAATATCAGAGGTGGAAAATAAGGATCTTAAGGTTTAGTCAAAATGAAAGATTAATTGAAAAAAATTACGAACGTGATAGAATGACAACCCAAAAATGCAGAGTCACCCTTAAGATGCAGTCTCCGATAAAAAGTATGAATATTCTAATGAGTAACTTCAAAACTAAGCCCATAAAAACAAGACATATTTTGAAACAAATGGAACCCACAAGGAACTTGCAAGGGATCTTTAAGACTTGGTCCATCTTGGGGCTCATCAATGCAGCTCTCAAAGTCTCTTTCCCTCTTTCTCTCTTCTCCATCTTCTTTTATATTATATTTTATTTTCTATCATGGTATTAAAGCCATTGGCTAACGCTAGACTCGATCCTGTGGAATATTTATTCTTCTGCTAGCTTTACCTCCTACAAAATTTTCATCGCTGTTCAATTATATATCATCTCAAATCAATGCATTTAGTGTATCTCTATTAGCTGTGAGACATTTTTATTAGGTTTTGATCTATTGTAAGCATTGTTTGAAACCCCAGATCCAATTTTGGCCTTTTGATTTTGGTCTAGTAGTTGACCAAGGCCATATATAGCCCATTGTTGGCCATAGCTCCAGATTTTATATTCCAGTTGCCAGCCACTTCATCACCAATACCATCATCTCATCAGCTATCAATTAATGAATATGAAGGCTACTACTTTCAAACTTCAAACTCAAGCTTCCAAAGTTCTCCACCTTGAGTTTGAAGGGGAATGTTGAAGATAATATCAAATCAATATTATCTTGATTTGATTTACATAATTATCAAATTACTTTGATTTGATATGATCTTGATTTGATTTCCATAATGTTTAAAATATTTACTTTATATTATCTCAATGTAATTTTCTTATAAACAGAGATATATGCCTTGTATTCAATAACAATTCAGAAAGCACAAATGTAGCTCTCAAAAAATCTCCTTCCCTCTTTCTCTCTTCTCCATCTTCTTTTATATTATAATTTATTTTCTATCAAAATGCAACAGGCTAGCTCAAATTAGAAACAACCAAAAAATCAGGCTTGATGATAGAACCCGGGAGCAAAACCCAGTTCATCTTGCAATCCTTGAAAGTACGGTAACCACAAACTCACAGAGAAGAACTCAATCCGTCCCAAAAGCATTCGAAATGGAACGAATCACAAAAAGCTCAATCCTCAAAAATCCAACACAGCTAATCCATTGCAACTTCACACGGTAAAAGTATACAAACTGATAGAATGAACTTAGAGAAAAATAGAGGGATTACAATGGATCGGATGGTGTTGACAGAGGAGGGATCGGAGACGCGGCCATTGGAAACGATGTCGAGTAGGAGGGACTTGACGAGCTTCCATTCCAGAAGGAAGTACTTCTGGAGAACCGTCTCCTTGGAATCGTGCTCGTCGTCTTCTATGTCGTACACCACCATTTCCATATCCGGCTTCTCCTCCGCCGTGCTCGCCATTCTAGACAGAGATAGAGACAGAGAGAACGACTCGTCGTCCAGAGACTAGAAAAGGAGAGAGTTGTGTGAGTGCGAGAGCGAGGGGGCTTCGCCGCTTCAGTTCCCCAACTCCCCCGCCTGGCGCCTGCTGCGTCACTCTTGAGGCCCGAGTAATATCGTTCATTTTCAAATTTCAATTCATAATTCTTTATATATATATATATATATATATATATATATTTCACTTTTATGATTTTTTTTTTTAACTCACTTTTATGATTTTTTCTCATTTTTGTTTTAATTGATAAATATAACATCTTTTATTATTCTTACATTATATTTTATTTTTTTAAAAAGTAACACAAAATTAATTAAAAAATACAATATCATTGTATTAATATAAAATAATATTAGATATAATTTTAAAATATCCAAATCAGCATATTTCCTTAAAAATACAAAAGAATATATACTATTTAAAAATATGTTTTTTTTATATGAATTACAGCTTTAACTCTTTTTTTTTAAGGTGTGTACGAAACTTAGATATCTAAAATTATATAAATCATTTTTATTAAAATAATAGAATTATATAATATTTTTAATTATTATATTTTAAATAATGTTAAGTATAAGTCCTAATTAGACAAGTTTTGTACAGACACTTTGTAAAAAAATTAATCTAACTAATAAATAATAATTTTTTTACACTTTTTTTAAAATCGGGTCACTTTTTAGATTGAATGAACTTTTCTATTTAAATTTTATACAAATTATTTCTCTTATATTTTTATCCGACTCTCCATAATATCATATTATTCGCAAAGAACAACCAACATATAATGATTAAAAATTATAAGAATATTAATTTTCTTATTTGTACTGCCAGTGTTACATGTTTAATATTAGGATCACGCTAGTCGGTTATCCTAGTTTTTTTTCTTTTTCTTTTTTTGAAAATATATGTTCTAAACATTTAAAATATGTAAAAATATATATAAATATTCATTAATAATAACTTTTTTTAAACATTTAAAAATTTAAAATAAACTAACAGTTAAACCGACAGGCAAACTAACATTTTCCTTCGTTTAGACTTTTGTACAAAATAATGTACTGTATGTTTTTCTTTCTTTTAAATTTAAGCAAAGAATTTAGGTAGTATATAACTGTGAGGTTGATGTGCTGCTTCGGTCGCCTGTACGAGCTGTTGTCGTGTGGGCCACATGTTAGACACCCACAAGATGAAAGACCCACCCACTGATTAAGGCCTGCTGTCTTAACATTGTGGACACCTTTAATTTTTGCTTGAAAATTCATAATCGGATTCAAAATCAAATAATTAATTGATTTATTGAATCCAAAGATTTTTTTTTTTAAGGAAAAGTCGGTGTTTGGATGTTGAGCACTCTTCAACTCTCTCTACTATTATTTATTAATTTATTATTATTTTTTATTTATTTTTATTATTATTAATTATTTTTATTTATTTTTTATTTATATTTATTATTTTATTATTATTTTTTATTACTATTCATAACACTTCTCAACACCCATAACAAATTGAGACGGATTGCGTGTCAATCCATCCCACTTGTACCATTTAATGAAATGGTGCATTTTAAATTGACTAGAGTAAAAGTAATGTTTTGTTAACATGCGATGAAAATAGAAAATGAGAAAAATGGTTCGTTTTGGGGAGGCACTTCCGTTGTTGTTTCTTCTCCGCTTGTTTCCTTCACTCTCTCTATTCTCCTTTATTCTCTTCTCCTCTCCCAATTTTTGTTATGAACCCTAAACCTTAAGTCGCAAAGGGGTGCTTCTTTTTTCATTTAATACAGACCTCCCACAAGTCTTGCAAGCTGCGGAGGAGTCATTCTTCTTTCATTTAGGTTTCACTGAGGTATCTCTCTCTCAGTAGTAGTTTCAATAAATTTAGGTTAAATAATTTTGTATTGTGGATATATTTTGATTTTGTAGTGTTGCCCAGATGACTAACACAAGAGGGGGGGTGAATTGAGTTGTATTAAAAAAAATAACAATTATAAATCAAATATATAATATAAAATATAAACAAAATATGAAATAACAATAAATATAAAGAGTAAGGGTAAGAGAGAAGCAAACTCAGTATGTTAACGAGGTTTGGCCCCACTGCCTACGTCCTTAAGCTACCCCTTGAGGATTCCCAAATTCACTATTCAACTTCCTTCAGGTGGAGATAGAAACCTATTACACCTTTGAACAACACCGCTACAAAGGATCCATGTAGAACACCCTCTACACTTGCAATCACCTTACACGTGGTAATTCAACTATTCCCCGTGTAGAATACTTTCTACACGCACAAAGGTTATACACACCCTTTTCTGATACAAAAGCTGATAGTGGGTAGGTTATCAGAAAACACTCATCAATGAGTGAAATAAGAACAATACAGCGCAAACTATATCTCTCAAAATGAACAATGATTAAGGCTCAATGCTTAGAGAATAGAGAATGAAAGCTTTGAATGAATGTTGTATACTCTTGGTGTTGTGAATGTGAAGCTCTCAAATGATCTATTTATAAGCATATGAGACTTCATATTCAAATTTAAAAAGATTCACATGTCAAAGACAACATCATTCACTTTTTCAAAAAATTCAAATAAAAGGTTCTTCTTTTTCAATTGTCAAAGACAACATCATTCACTTTTTCAAAAAAATCAAACCTAATCTTTTACTTTTGGCATATGACAAAATGAGCACACTGTCCTTTTCAAAAAAAATTCAAACCTAATCTTTTACTTTTTGTATATGACAAAATGAGCACACTTTATTTTTCAAATTTTTCAAACAAAATCATCTACCTTTTGTATAAATCTAAAAAAGCATCAATCACTTTTGAAAATATTCAAATAAAACATGCACATGTGAAAGATGACAATCAATCATCTTTAATATTTTCAAAGTTCAACCCTTTAATCAAAGCATGCATATACAAAAGATGACAATCAATCATCTTTTAAAATTTTCAAATTTAATTTTCAAAAATATTCATGCACATGTAAAAAATGTATTTTAATGCTTTATGATAAAATATTAATTTTGAGCATTAATCCTAATTTCGAATTTTAAGAGATTTACAACATTATTCTATGACTTTAATGTGAACTTGTTTCCTTCTTGCTCATGCTTGATTCCATTATATGAACAACTTGAGTTTGAAACTCCTTTATTCTTTGAATTCATTTGTTATTATCAAAATCCATGTGTAGATTTATAATCACATGAAACTTGAAACCTTGAGTTCAACAATCTCCTCCTTTTTGATGATGACAAATACTTGATAGAACTTGAAACCTGTATTAATACTTAAGCTCCCCCTGAAAATATGCGTTAGTTTTTCAAGCAAAAGTATAAATATAATTCCAAGTATATATAACAAGTTTAGCAATTTAAACAATGTTAATATTCTAGTATAAAACTTCTCCCCCTTTTGGCATCATTAAAAAGGATCGGCAGTAAGTAAATGGACTGAAGAAAACGATGCGTTTAATAGTCACTGTAGATAGTTGAAAAAGGAGCCGTCCGTGACCCGACAAATGCTGCAAAGTCTCGAGGCCTAACTCTATGAATTTAGTACGGCTAGAGATTTAAACAATCGCGTGATGTTGTTGACAAACGTGATTGAAGGCTCTGAGTTGCTATAAAAAAATGATCATTTTCATCTATCGGATGCCAAAAAAAATAATTGATTCTTGACCTGAGTTCTGTTTTACCACAACGATAAAATGGCTAAGCAATTCTCTTCCACTAATGTTCCAGACTTGAATCAGGAACCATTGACACATCAATCATCAATCTTCTCTCCTGAGGCCGTTAATACCATGATAGGAGCAGTGAACTGTTTTTCTAGTAAGGCTGATTCTGAGATTATTGCAGAATCAAGAATGCTCAGTAGTCAATATGCTGCATCTATTATGATCATGTCTCGGAGGTTAATGGCGAGGGTGAGTGAGATTGATCATCTTAACATGCAAATATCTGAGTTACGACAGAAGCTTGCTAATAAGGATAGTGAGAATAAAAGGTTAAAGCAAGAAAACTAAGAGTTGAAAAAATTTACAGATTGGTATGCTCATGATCTGCAACCACGAATAGAGGAGCTGGAACGAGAAATGGTTCAGATACAAGGTCAACATCGGCAGATAACAGCAGAAGTTCATCGTTTACTAGAAAAATAGGGACAATCTACTGTTAATCTCGCTGGGTTAGTAAGAAAACTTTTGACAATGTGTGTCCAGTATATCTTGTATTTATTTTGACTAAATAAGATTTGAAGAGACAATAGTTTGTCTTATTCTTTATGCTATCTCTATAAAATCAGTCATAGAGTTCATCTAATCCGTATCAAGTTTTCTTCTCATCTCTATAACTCATCTGCATTCCTTCAACATTCTCGTTTTAAGCCTTCTATTCTTTTCTCAATGGCTCATTCTTCTAACATTTCTCTAGATCCATCCATGAGGCATTCTGCATCTCAACCTCCTGTCCTTTCTGCAGCTGCCATTGGTGCCATGTTGCAGCAAGAAAATAATAATTTGACTAATAAGTTAGATTCTGATGCTATTTATGACTTGGTGAGTCTTGGGACTCGCTACTCTTCCTCTATTGTTGCTTTTTCTCAGCGGCTACAAGCCAAAAATCATGAAGTTGAAAAGCTCAAAGAACAAATTGTTGTACTTCAACGAATTGTTCAAGAGTCTCACACAAGGGAAGGAATCATTCGGCAGAAGAATAAACAGTTGAAATCTTTATTAGATTCTTCATTCCGTTTACCGGTTCCCATGGATAAGAATGACATGATATTGTATGAAGAGAATGAGCGTCTCAAACATGAGGCTAAAAATCTCAAGTTTATGTAAAAGTATTTAAAAAATCTATCTCTATTTTTATTGATTATCGTCTATCTTTTAAGATATATTCATAGCATGCATCATACCTATTTCTCTTCTGATCATACATAATCTATCTTCTGGTAAAGGTTTTGTGAAAATATCTGCTAACTGATCGTGTGTGTTTGTGAATTCTAGTACTATATTGTCTTTCTGTACATGATCTCGAAGAAAATGATATCTTATTTCAATATGCTTAGTTCTAGAATGTTGTAGTGGGTTCTTTGAAAGATTTATAGCACTTGTATTATCACATTTGATTGGAATGTGATTATACTTGAGTTTAAAATTTTCAAGTTGTTGTTTCATGTAGAGAACTTGAGCACAACAACTACCAGCAGCAACATATTCTGCCTCAGCAGTAGATAGTGCAACAGAAATTTATTTTTTACTAAACCAGGAAACTAGTGCATGACCTAAGAAATGGCATGCTCCGCTAGTGCTTTTTCGATCTATTTTACAGCCAGCATAATCTGCATCTGTGTAGATGATTAGATCGAAAGATGTGTGCTTAGGGTACCATAACCCTAGGTTAATTGTACCACTAAGATATCTAAGAATGCGCTTAACTGCAATTAAATGTGATTCTTTTGGAGATGATTGAAAGCGTGCACATAAGCACACACTAAACATAATATTTGGTCTACTAGCTATTAAATATAATAAGCTACCAATCATACCTCGATATATTTTCGAGTCAACTGGCTTACCGGATTCATCTTTATCAAGTTTAGTTGATGGGCTCATTGGTGTTCCAATTTCCTTAGCATTTTCCATCCCAAACTTCTTCAGTAATTTCCTAATATATCTTGATTGATTGATGAATGTCCCACTTTTTGCTTGCTTAATTTGCAATCCGAGAAAGAATGTAAGTTCTCCCATCATGCTCATCTCAAATTCTTCCTGCACAGTCTTAGTAAAAACTTGACACATATTTTCATTAGTAGCACCGAATATTATATCATCAACATAAATCTGAATCAAAATAATATCATCATTTTCATATTTAATGAAAAGAGTTGTGTCGATTTTTCCTCTTGAAAAACTTTTTTCAATCAAGAAACCACTAAGTCTTTCGTACCAAGCTCTAGGAGCTTGTTTAAGTCCATATAGTGCTTTTGTGAGTTTGAAAACATGATTTGGGGAAATATGATTTTCAAAACCTGGAGGTTGCTCAACATATACCTCTTCATTTATAAAACCATTTAAGAAAGCACTTTTAACATCCATTTGAAAAAGTTTGAAATCTTTATAACAAGCATATGCAAGTAGCATTCGAATAGCTTCTAATCTTGCGACAGGTGCATATGTCTCATCATAATCGATTCCTTCTTCTTGATTAAAACCTTGGGCTACAAGTCGAGCCTTATTTCTAGTAATGACTCCGGACTCATCTTTCTTGTTTCTAAAAATCCATTTTGTTCCAATAATAGTATGATTTTTGGGTCTAAGAACAAGTATCCAAACATCATTTCTTTCAAATTGATTCAACTCTTCTTGCATAGCTAGAATTCAAGATTCATCAAGAAGTGCGTCATCAATATTTTTGGGTTCAATTTGAGATAGAAAAGCAGTATGATTGCAAATATTTCTAAAAGATGATCGAGTACTTACACTTTGTGAAGGTTCTCCCAAAATTTGTTCCACTGGATGATCCTTCACAAATTTCCACTGTTTAGTTGCATCTTGTATTAAATTTTGATGATCTTTCCTGATGGCTCCATGTTGAACTTCCTCTATTGTTTTCTCTTTGTTGAGATTGAGACATTTCGTATTATTTATACCTCCTGTTTCTTCATCAATAGATTTCTTGGAGAGTGAAGAATTAGATTCATCAAATACTACATGCATAGATTCTTGTACAGTCAAAGTCTTTTTATTGAATACTCTATAAGCTTTACTATTAGTAGAATACCCGAGAAAGATACCTTCATCAGATTTTGCATCAAATTTGTCTAAATTATCCATGTCATTCAAAATAAAACATTTGCATCCAAATACATGAAAGTAACCAATATTGGGCTTTTTCTCATTCCAAAGCTCATAGGGGGTTTTATCTAACTTAGACCTTAGCATAACTCTATTTATAACATAACATGCAGTACTTACCGCTTCGGCCCAAAAATAATTAGGCAAGTTGTTCTCATTGAGCATTGTTCTTGCCATCTCTTGAAGAAATCTATTTTTCCTCTCTACTATCCCATTTTGCTGAGGAGTTCGTGGAGCAGAAAAATTATGCACAAAACCGTTTTCATCACAAAATATTTCAATATTTTTATTAACAAACTCTTTTCCCCTATCATTTCGGATACTTGAAATAGTATAGCCCTTTTCATTTTGAATTCTCTTACATAACTTGGTAAAGGCATTATGTGCCTCATCTTTATGAGTAAGAAAAATGACCCAAGTATATCTAGAGAAATCATCAACAATAACAAATGCATAATATTTTCCTCCTAGACTTGCAACTCTCTTTGGTCCAAAAAGATCCATGTGTATCAGTTACAATGGTCTAATAGTGAAAATATGTTTCTTAGTTTTAAAAGAAGTTTTTGTTTGTTTACCAAATTGACATGCATCACAAATTTTGTCTTTAAGAAAATATGTTTTTGGTAAACCTCTCACAAAATCATTTTTTGAAAGTTTGGAAATAAGTTCCATGTTGGCATGACCTAATCTTCTATGTCATAACCAACTAGTTTCATTTTGAGCTGAAAAGCAAATAGCATCTTGTGAGGTAATTTCTTCAAAATCAATTGTATAAACATTATTGTTTCTAAAAGCAATAAAACAAATATTACAATCATGATCATTCAAAATAATGCACTTATCCATTTTGAAAGTAACTGTAAATCCTTTATCACATAATTGACTTATGCTCAAAAGATTATGTTTTAGACCTTCAACAAGTAGAACATATTCAATTATGAGAGAAGATTCATTACCAATTTTACTTATTCCCACGATCTTCCCTTTCGAGTTGTCTTCAAATGTCACGTGTCGTTCTTCTTTAGATCTAAGATCAAAGAACTTAGTCTTGTCTCCCGCCATGTGTCTTGAACATCCACTATCTAAAAACCATTTATTTTTGCTTGTGGAAGACTTCATGCATACCTATAAAAACAATTAAAATGATTTTTCTTGGTAACCAAGTTCTTTGGGTCATTTATTTATTAGTATTAGAATAAACAAGATTTTTAGGTACCCATATGGCCCTAATAGTCATTGTATGATTTTTTCTAATAGGACAAGTATGATAATTATGACCATTTCTATTACAAAAATTTCAAATAGCATGTGACATATATGAAAAACTTGAATGATTATAATAATATCCTTTTTTAATAAAATTATTTTTATGAAAAGAATTTTGAATATTAGTCTTTGATGTAGAATGATTATCAAAGAAATTTTTATAAGATTTGTATTTTTGTTTTGGCATATATCCCAAACCTGTCTTGTCAAAAACACATCTTTGACTACTAAGAAATTTTTTAAAATTTCTTTTTCCATTCGTAAAGTTTTCAACAATATTTTCTAAATCGGTTTTCTTCTTATTCAATTCAAGATTTTCATCTTTCAAAATGATACTTTCTTTTCTTAAAATTTCAATTTCGTTTGTTAAAGAAGAATTTTTCTTTTTCAAAACAGTATACTTGATACCCAATTTTTCAAATTCCTCATATACCTCTTCTAAAACATTTTGCAATTCTTCATATGAAGGATCTTCAATATTATCAAGATTTGTTACCTCAATGTCATCTTTAGCCATAAGACAAAGATTTGCTGATTTTCCATTGCTTGCTTCACTATCTGAACTACTTGAATCATCATCCCATGTAGCTTTCATTGCTTTCTTGCCCTTGTTTCGATCTTTTTTTAGCAGAGGACAATCTGGTTTGATATGACCAGGTTTATTGCATTTATAACAAATTAAAGTGTCATTTTTACCTGAATCTTTCTTGGAAAACTTTTTGAAAGATTTCCTTGGAAGAGTTCTATTTTTCTTCAAGAACCTCTGAATTCTTCTTGTTATCATCGCAACTTCTTCATCTTTATCTTCATTTTCCTCATCTTCATCACTTTCACTTTCATGAGGAACGGCTTTAAGTGCTAAGCTCTTCTTTGGCTTTCCTTCTTCTTCTCCTCTTTTCAATGTGTACTCAAGGGTGATAAGTGACCCGATGAGTTCATTGACTTCGAGCTTCTTGAGGTCTCTAGTTTCAAGAATCGCTGTCACTTTTGATTCCCAGCGTTTTGGTAGAGAGTTGAGAATTTTTCTTACTATCTCCACCTTGGAATAAACTTTGCCAAGAGCTGTCAAGCTGTTTATGATGTTAGTAAAACGAGTGTGCATACTAGAAATAGATTCATCATCATTCATCTTAAACATTTCATATTCATGAGTAAGAATATAAATTTTTGATACCTTGACTTGCGGAGTTCTTTCATAAGTAATTTTCAAGTTATCCCAAATTTCTTTTGCCGTAGCACAAGTTATTATTCTATTAAACTCATTTCCATTGAGAACATTAAATAATAAATTCATAGCAGTTAAATTCAAAGTATAAAGTCTATCGTCTTCACGATTAGACTCTTCTTCTTCCTTTTTGACCTTTACTCTATCAACCACTTTTGTTGGAATATAAGGTCCATTTACAATACATTTCCAGATTTCTCGACCTTGAGCCTGAAGGAATATTCTCATTCTAACTTTCCAGAATGAGTAATTATCTCCACAAAAGAGTGGAGGCCGACTGCTAGATTGACCTTCACCAAACGAAACTAAAATGTTAGCCATAAGATCTTAACTCAAAAGATAGTTAGTCTTATAATAGAGATCTTAGTTCTGATACTAATTGTTGCCCAAATGACTAACACAAGAGGGGGGTGAATTGAGTTGTATTAAAAAAAATAACAATTATAAATCAAATATATAATATAAAATATAAACAAAATATGAAATAACAATAAATATAAAGAGTAAGGGTAAGAGAGAAGCAAACTCAGTATGTTAACGAGGTTCGGCCCCACTACCTACGTCCTCGCCTCAAGCTACCCCTTGAAGATTCCCAAATTCACTATTCAACCTCATTCAGGTGGAGATAGAAACCTATTACACCTTTGAACAACACCGCTACAAAGGATCCGTGTAGAACACCCTCTACACTTGCAATCACCTTACACGTGGTGATTCAACTATTTCCCGTGTAGAATACTTTCTACACGCACAAGGGTTATACACACCTTTTTTCTGATACAAAAGCTGATAGTGGGTAGGTTATCAGAAAACACCCCTCAATGAGTGAAATAAGAACAATACAGCGCAAACTATATCTCTCAAAATGAACAAGGATTAAGGCTCAATGCTTATAGAAGAGAGAATGAAAACTTTGAATGAATGTTGTATGCTCTTGGTGTTGTGAATGTGAAACTCTCAAATGATCTATTTATAGGCATATGAGACTTCATATTCAAATTTAAAAAGATTCACATGTCAAAGACAACATCATTCACTTTTTCAAAAAATTCAAATAAAATGTTCTTCTTTTTTAATTGTCAAAGACAACATCATTCACTTTTTCAAAAAAATCAAACCTAATTTTTTACTTTTGGCATATGACAAAATGAGTACACTTTCATTTTAAAAAAAAATTCAAACCTAATCTTTTACTTTTTTTATATGACAAAATGAGCACACTTTATTTTTCAAATTTTTCAAACAAAATCATCTACCTTTTATATAAGTCTAAAAAAGCATCAATCACTTTTGAAAATATTCAAATAAAACATGCACATGTGAAAGATGACAATCAATTATCTTTAATATTTTCAAAGTTCAACCCTTTAATCAAAGCATGCACATGCAAAAGATGACAATCAATCATCTTTCAAAATTTTCAAATTTAATTTTCAAAAATATTCATGCACATGTAGAAAATGTATTTTAATGCTTTATGATAAAATATTAATTTTGAGCATTAATCCTAATTTCGAATTTTAAGAGATTTACAACATTACTCTATGACTTTAATGTGAACTTGTTTCCTTCTTGCTCATGCTTGGTTCTTTGATGTGCTTGATTCCATTGTGTGAACAACTTGAGCTTGAAACTCCTTTATTCTTTGAATTCATTTGTTATCATCAAAATCCATGTGTAGATTTATAATCACATGAAACTTGAAACCTTGAGTTCAACATGTAGTTTTCAAAAGTTAAGTTTTAAATTTAGGTTTCAAATTTAGATTTTTTGATCTGGTATGTATTTACTTAGGTTTTTAAAGCAGTTTGAGTTTTCATATTTTCAATTCTGCAAGTTCAATATCCAAGGTAAACATTGGGGCAATGCATCCTTCGGCTTAGTTCCATCTCTCTTATTAAAGAGTGTATTATAACTTAAAAGTCTTTTGAAAATCTTCCTAAAAAATGCAAACTATAATTAAGAAGCAAGGTTTTGTAGAACATAAAAAAATTTGAGTGCGTTTCTACCAACCATTTTTGGTATCATAGGCCCTTTAATGGCGGAACCAAAGGTGAATAATTGTTGGTGGTTGGGTGGTGTGTACATGTCGGGAAAGACAGAAAATGAATTACGCACACATATACAAACGTATATAGTTTGGAGTACATGTGTATGTGTAAATAAACATAAAGCTTAATCTTACCTCAGTACTTAGTGAAGATCTAGTTAAATCAAACATATGTTTTTTGTGTTTTGTTAAGCTTAAAAAGCATTCATGTTCTCGCTTCATTGGGTTGTACTGATTCTAGATTAGAAAACTTCTTTCATGAATATTGGTATCCAAGACGTAGGCTCAGCATATAAACTCTGCAACTAAGTATTCTCCTGCACGTTGTACGTCATAATTAACCCTTTCCAATATTTCTCAAACTCCTCTATTGTTTGAGAGTCATATACACAATTTAATAACTGACTTTTCAACCTAGTTTTGTATGCTCCATGTGAATTGAGCTTCTCATGTACTTTTTTCAATATATGTCATAAGTAAAATCTGTGTTGGCTATTTGAAAAGAAGAGTGCAATCACATTTTTTATGGTTCTATCTTGATTTGTGATAATAACTTCGAAATTTCACCATCCATACAATTCAACCAAGTCTAAAACAAATATGTAAGCATTTTTGTATCCTCACTAGAAATTAATCATACCCCCAAAAGAATTGACTAACCATGGTGGTTTACACCAACAAACAATGCAAACAGCACCCCATATTTGTTTATCAAATATGTGACGTCAAATATGACGACATCATCGAAATATTTGTAGGCTGTCATACTTCATGCATCCATCCATAAAACATTCATCAACCTCCCGTCATCATCCATATCTATTAGTGAAAAGAATCTGTCATTCTTGTATTGCATTCTAACAAAATACTCATTGAGGGCTTCAACACCACCTTTCTTAAGTCGAAGGTGACATGCCTTATCAATGTAATTATGACAGTCTTTTTTATTAATACCAAGTTCTCAAACACATCCGCTTCTTACATAAGAGAGGCGAAACTTTTATTCATTCTAATACCAACTTGATTATTTGTATCTAACACTCACTTAACAAACTCACTCACTTCTCTATTACAGCGAAAAAACCTCTACTTTTGTGGACTTAGGCCTTGATTGTGGGAATTGTGAACAATTAACACCTTCAACACACCTTCAATGAATGTAGCATTTACTTTTGCTTCACAGTCTGTCTTTGATGTCAGATGTTGCCTCGTGACATTTGACATCTAGTTCCGTGCCTTCCCGCCACAAGTACAACCTAATGTGGAATATCTAAGCCTCCCATACTCAAACCTATGACTCGTTTGTGTTATTATCCCAAAATTACATTGTTTCTCATATATTTTATAATTTAAAAAAAACACTAAATTTTCTTTAGATTTAAACATCATCCCCTACTTCAGCTCCTCGATGATCTCGGCCCCCTTAGTATGTACAGTATTTTGTGTTCTGGACTCATTGTCATCTTTGAATTCAACAGTATTATGAACAAAGGGCATAGACATACTTTTTTCACTACTCTCAAGTGTGGTGTTTTAAATTTCATCCACATGGCTTTAACTTGCTGAGTGTAAACCAATCAAATGGTAGATTGATGAGTGAAATGGGGGCAGCAGATTGTATTGCATTTTACACCCACAACATGTTTTAAATCGATTAGAAATATGGTAAAAAATAAGTGTACTACTTAACGAACGAACTTATCACATGACTAATCCATGTAGATGGGTTGGCATCAGGACAATGAACAAATGATGGTAACTATGCATGTAGCATTGGTGGATGGCAGCCGTGCATATAGTTTGAGAAATCTAAATAAAATGATATTGATATCACCTAACATATAAACTAAATGATTATGAAATAAAGATGTAGTAATATAGTCTCACATCATTTGATTGAGTTATTTGTTCCTTTTTTACATGTGAAAGAAGAAAAATTAAATTTTAAAAAAAGCAACACATAGTATAGACATTATTAAAACAATCAAATAAACTTGATTTAATATTCACTTCACCTGGGTTGATGGATTGGTTGATGAATTTGCAGTAGGCATTGATCCATGTGGATAGAATAGTCTTGGTATTACTTACGAAACAAAATCAGTCATAATAATGGATAAAAATTAAATTTTAACTTTAATTAATAAATACTTAAATTGATGGATTTGTTGATGAATATGCGGTAGGAAGTGTTACGAAGATGTGTGTTCATTTTCTTTCTCCATCTAAAAAATATTTGATAAGTTTTTAGAAAATGACTTGAGCAATAAAACTTGCCGTACTTCATAAAATAATGACAAAAAAGTAGTGGAAGGAAACAACATGATCAAGTAGTAGTACTACTACTACAGGCAACTCATTTTTTTCTCTTATGTTCCAATGGATACAATGAGTGTAAACTTGAAAATGAGAATGTTCACAAAAAGTTGTGGGGCCTTGAGAATTATAGATAGATATTCAAATCTCCAATCAAACTCTGACGCAAATGTAAGCAATTTTAAATGGTTACTTATAAAAAAAAATAAAAAATAAAAAGGGAAACAAATGAACTAAAATGTCAAAGAGTACACGCAGATAAATTAGCATCAACCCACCCTAAAATTTTAGGTCAATGGCTAGATGGGAATGTAGATAAATTAGCATTTCAGAAAGTGCAAAAGATTTTATCAGAAAGATGCTCGAGAGTTGAGAGGGACCCAACAAAAAGAATCTCTGCCCATTAAGTGCTATGTGAGTTTTTCATTCCTGATATACTTGGTGCGTTGCTTGTAGAAATAGAAGTATCTGATGTCCTAGATTTTCTAGCGCCCTTGTATCTGAGTAAGCAATAACGACAAAGTTTGTGCATAGGTCACCCATGGGTTGTAGATGACGAAGTTGCTCGAGATAAACCTCTGGGTTCTGCAGTTTTGTCACGACAAGCAGTTCTCAGCAATGAATAAACTTAAAAAGATGGCTTTGCGGGTATATTTCTTTTCCCCCACAATAGTTCTTCCATTTACATTTTCAAATGGGTTTCTGTCTCAAAAATTAAAATATATTATCAAAATGATAAAAAAGTGAACTTTCTTTCTTTAAGTAATCAAGAGTTTTATTAGCGAAAGCAGCAAGCATAGCCCATGTATAAAGTACATATACAAAAGAATCAAAAGATACATTTAAGTATGATTAAATTCTGATAGAAGAAAAATTAGCACATCAACCCATAGCTAAATGTTATAAAGTATATACAGATATTTGTGAGCCTATCATTTAATACCACATCAAAAAATATTGACAAGATGATAATAAAAATGATGATAAATATATTTTTCTTTTTACGATAGGACAGACAAAATGAGTATGTGTCCATACAATATCATGAAAAAAGCATGATCTGTTGCTATTATACATAGAAACTTCCAAGTTATACTATGTGTCCCTTATGAGATATATGAGTGTTGGCTCATGGTTATCTATAGTGAAGAAATTGGGCTTCTCTTTGTCTTAAAGATAAATATTTAGGGTGTTTTGAAGCTAGTTTTAACTCTTATGTTTGGACTTGTACCTAATAATGTAAGAGGAATGTTCCACATCATCCCACACCACACACTTTATATATTAAAATATTATTTTTTATTTTTTTTATTTTTATTTTATTTTATTCTTATTAAACTAATTAAATTATTCTATTTATCATCCACACACTGCATGTTTATTATAGAAAAAATGAAAAAAAAATTAAAATAAGTGTGATATGTGAAGTGTGAAGATGACAAGAAAATTTTTCCATAATATAATATTAGCTAGTCTTTTGTCTTCCTTCATTCTTTAAGAATAAGATAAATAAATTTAATATAAGGTCTTTTGAATTTGAATGCAAACCTACGTTATCTCAAATTTTACGTTTTAATGTAACACATTTTTAAGTGTTTCTCTATTTAAATGAGTGACAGACAAAACTACTTAAAACTGTATAACGTCAATAAATATAGCCGTCTATTAAAATGAATGGCAGATAAAATTATTTGAACTATACAACATCAACAAATATATCAAGAAATGTCAAAATTTAAGATAAAGAGCATAATATTTCTCTTCAAAATATTAAAGCTCCTAATAAACCTTATCAAACACAATTAGTTTAATCTCCAATATGAAAAAATGGATAATTGTAATATTTTAAGTTTCACTTTATGAGATGTTGGCTATACATGAGATACGAATGACACGCTAACTAATGTTATTATTCATCCTAGTTGTTTTTATCTCTAGTCACATATGTTACATAACATATTTAAAAAAAAAAAAAATTCTATTAGGACAGGTTTGGATGCCCAAATAAGATACAAACTATATCATTTGAGCTGTACTTCATCTTTCATTTGTCTATCCAAACGGCTGGAAATAAAATCTTATCTCATCTCTGATTTTTCAACTAATGCTACAATATTACTACAATAATGCTACAGTAACGCTAACTACCACATTTTTATATATATAATTATCTATTAGAGTTTTTTAATTTTATTGTAATATATAATTAGAAAAATATATTTCAAATTTTATAAAATATAGCATAATAAATAGGTCATAATATAATAATATAAAAATATATTTTGAGAAAATCAAAATATTTATGAGTTTTTAAATTAATAATAGATATTATTTATTTCTAATATATTCGTAATATTTTCCACCCAATAATTAAAAATATTTTTCAATAATTGGTGGCACCCACCATTTTATCAAATTTTCGAAAAGTTAAACTTATTTTATCTCATCTCACTATTCAAACACACTTTTTTACAAATAATCTCATTTTATCTTAACTTAAAAATCACATTACTATTTAAAATATCTCATATCATCTCATCTTAACTGTATAACCAAACGAGACCTTAATTATCTTTTTTTCACACACCACACTTGATTTTTTTTCATCTTAAGATGAGATGACCATTGCTTTAACGTCATCCCACGATCTCCACTTGTTTTGCATTGGCCAAGCTACAATGACCCGCAAATGTTGAAACTATGAAAGTTACACAACGCACAAAAAAGATTAACATTCTCTTTCAAATGATGTCCTATTTGAGTATCTCCAACGATCTATATCCTTGGTTTCATCAAGTCTTAAAAGAAAAATTACCCACAAAAGCAATGCTTTTTTTTTCTTTTTCTTTTTCTTTTTTTTTGTAGGAAAAAACACTTTCATTCATAACCAAACATCATTACAATTGTAAATCAGTCCATAGGACTTGTTGAACACTAGTGGAAATGGACTCCCACCATACACTTGTGTCATTAACATTTCTTGAAAATCTTGTTAATCTATGTGCTAATTCATTTACTTTTCTATTGACATACACAAAAGAACAATTTGGTGTTGAGTGCTGTGGAGTCTGGTCCACACCGCTCGAGCGGAGGCATTAGCCGCTCGAGCGAAGTCAGGCAAAGTCGAACGCTCGACGTCAGCTCGACAGTGAGCTCGAGCGGGAGGAGTTCGCTCGAGCGGAGACATTGGCCGCTCGAGCGAAGTCAGGCAGAGTCGAACGCTCGACATCAGCTCGACAGTGAGCTCGAGCGGGACGCGGAAGGGAAGTTCGCTCGACGCGCGCTCGACACGCCGCTCGAGCGAACATACGATTTTAGGGATTCCGCCGTTTGAACTATATATATGATTTTTGACTCTTATGTCTGGGTACTGTAGACACGAAAAACACTGTGGACGAACAGTGTTGAGATCCATCTTGTAGTGTGATATTCCTCAATAATAAAATCATCTGCAGCTCCCGTGGACGTAGGCAATTTGTCGAACCACGTACATCTTGTGTCGTGTGTGATTGTTTTTCTCATTCGTTATTATCTCTCAATTCATTGTCATCGTTTTACACAACAATTGGTATCAAGAGCCAAGGTTCGGGTCTGAGGAGAAACGATGGCTGGAGATGAATTGAAGGTATCGGGGATCGAGAAGTTTGATGGCACGAATTTTGGATACTGGAGGATGCAGATAGAGGACTACCTCTATGGGAAGAAACTTCATCTTCCACTATTGGGGCAGCAACCGGAAAAGATGGATGATGCTAGTTGGAACCTGTTGGATCGACAGGTTCTGGGGGTTATTCGATTAACCCTGTCGAGATCCGTTGCACACAACTTCATCAAGGAGAAGACGACGACGGATCTCATGGCGGCTTTGTCAGGTATGTATGAAAAGCCGTCAGCGAATAACAAGGTACATCTGATGAAAAAGTTATTCAATTTGAAAATGGCAGATGGTACGTCTGTTGCACAGCATCTGAATGATTTTAATACTATCACAAACCAATTGTCGTCTGTTGAAATTGAATTTGATGATGAGATACGTGCACTGATACTATTGGCTTCATTGCCAAATAGTTGGGAAGCCATGAGAATGGTTGTTAGTAATTCTGCTGGTAAAACTAAACTGAAATATGATGATATTCGTGATTTGATTTTGGCTGAGGAGGTGCACAGGAAAGATTCAGGCGAGACCTCGGGTTTGAGTTCAGCCCTAAATGTTGATTCTCGAGGGAGATCACATGACAGGAACTCAAACAGAGGAAGATCAAAATCAAAGTACAGGGGCAAGAGCAAGTCGAGGCCTGGTCAGCAGGCAACTTGCTGGAATTGTAGCAAAGTTGGCCACATAAAGAAAAACTACAAAAACCCCAAGAAGACGGAGAATGATAGTGCTAATGTGGTAACTGAAGAAGTACAGGATGCACTATTGTTTGCAGTTCATAGTCCAGTTGATGACTGGATACTGGATTCAGGGGCTTCCTTCCATACATCTTCCCACCGGGAACTAATGCGGAATTATGTTGCAGGTGATTTTAGGAAGGTATATTTGGCTGATGGTGAGGCTTTGAACGTAGTGGAGATGGGAGACATTGACATTGCACTCCCTAGCAAGAACAAATGGACCTTGCAAAAGGTCAGGCACATTCCTGAGTTGAAGAAGAACCTCATTTCTGTTGGGCAGCTTGATGAGTGTGGTTATTCAGTGGTGTTCTCAGATAGCACCTGGAAGGTCACAAAAGGGGCATTGGTCCTAGCTCGGGGTAAGAAAACTGGTACACTATATATGACTACTGGTTTAATTGACACTATTGCTACTACCGTTGCAGAGAGCACAGCAGATTTGTGGCATTGTAGGCTTGGCCATATGAGTCAGAAGGGCATGATGGAACTTCTGTCTAGAGGCAAGCTACCAGAACTGAAGACAGTTGATCTCGGTATGTGTGAGAATTGTGTTATGGGGAAACAAAAAAATGTCAGCTTCTTGAAAAGTGGCAGGACGCCAAAGACAGGAAGACTTGATCTTGTGCACACAGATGTGTGGGGTCCTTCCCCAGTTGCATATCTTGGAGGTTCTCGCTACTATGTTACGTTCATTGATGACCATAGTAGGAAGGTATGGATTTATTTTTTGAAACATAAATCTGAAGTATTTAATGTTTTCAAAATTTGAAAAGCCATGGTTGAGACAGAGACAGGCTTGAAACTGAAGTGTTTGAGGTCTGACAATGGTGGTGAGTATGTTGATGGCGGGTTCAAGGAGTATTGTGCAGCTCTGGGTATCAGAATGGAGAAGACCATTCCTGGGACACCACAGCAAAATGGAGTTGCTGAGCGTATGAACAGGACTATTAATGAGCGTGCTAGAAGCATGAGGTTACACGCCGGACTACCACCCACTTTCTGGGCAGATGCAGTCAGCACTGCCGTTTATTTGATAAATAGAGGGCCATCAGTTCCACTGGATTGTGGATTACCTGAGGAGGTTTGGAGCGGGAAAGAGGTTAAGTTTTCTCACCTTAAAACCTTTGGTTGTCTTTCTTATGTGCTTGTTGATTCTGATGCTCGTAGTAAGCTTGAGGCTAAGTCAAAGAAATGCTATTTCATTGGCTATGAAGACGAGGCATTTGGCTATCGTTTCTGGGATGATCAGGGTCGGAAAATCATAAGAAGCAGGAATGTGATTTTCAATGAGAAAATGATGTACAAGGATAAGTCGAGTACAGCTTCTGCAGTAGCCCCTCAGGAGTCCGAGTTTGTAGGATTGGATGACCTACCAGAGGTCACAGTGCAATGTAGAGATGTGAGTGACGGGGAGAGTTGGTCCAGTGCACCCATTCCTATTATTCCGCAGGCAGTTTCAGAACCGTCTACTCCTACAGTTGCAGTTCGCAGGTCAGTTAGGACTATACGTCCTCCACAGCGTTTCTCACCTACTTTGAATTACATTTTGTTGACAGATGGTGGAGAACCGCAGAGTTATGAAGAAACCTTGCAAGATGAGAATTCTAGCAAGTGGGAGCTGGCCATGAAAGACGAGATGGATTCCCTACTAGGGAATCAGACATGGGAGTTGACAGAACTTCCATCAGGGAAGAAGGCATTACACAACAAGTGGGTGTACCGGGTGAAAACTGAGCATGACGGCAGTAAGAGGTACAAGGCTAGACTTGTTGTAAAAGGCTTTCGGCAAAAGCAGGGTATTGATTACTCTGAGATCTTTTCTCCTGTGGTAAAGATCACAAATATCAGGATGGTACTGGCTATGGTTGCCACTGAAGATCTATTTCTTGAGCAGTTAGATGTGAAGTGTGACGCCCCCAAATTCCGTTTGGGATCGGACGGACATTTGAAGCGTCGAGACATGCAACACAAGGTTACCTGCCCCCGTTCATGACATATAAGATGCAATAATCCTAACATGCATCTAACATTATGCAATATTCGCAGCGGATAATTTTTTTCTTTAGCAATACTATGCACCAAACTGAAAATATCCCAATACTTAAAACATACTTCATACATAAAGATCCATTGAATAATTAAGATCACAGCACTATTCCAAAATAGTTATGATCCAAAAGTACTGGAGATGCAACTCCATCGTACAAGTAGTAATTTAACTACTATATTAACATTAACGACGCACCGTCGTTCAGTCGACTGTGTCTAGTTGGTCAGCTCCTGATCCTCCTTCAGGTCCTGTAACAAGATCTACCATTCGGGGGGAATGGTAGTTGGGACTACCACAGTGAGATTTGATTACAAATCTCAGCAAGTTAACAAAAAAACTTCCATACAGACTAATGATGCATGTATGACAGTAAAAGCATAAATGCATAATCAAATTTATAAGTAATTAAAGCATAACTTAGCGTATAACATAGCATATTTGACATAGCTTAAATTGAATCATGAACTGAACTTGACTTGACATGAACTTGATCTGAAACTTGAATTAACATGAAAAATACATACTCCACAGTTGTTGTGGCCCCATGTATTCTACGTGTAAATACATACTCCACAGTTGTTGTGGCCCCATGTATTCTACACAAACTTGACTTAACATTAAAAATACATACTCCACAGTTGTTGTGGCCCCATGTATTCTATGTGTAAATACATACTCCACAGTTGTTGTGGCCCCATGTATTCTATACATCATTATGCAGTTAAATACATACTCCACAGTTGTTGTGGCCCCATGTATTCTACATAAACTGAATATACTCAAGATGAAACGTGACTGGAATATGAAAGGACTGAAGCCCTAACGTAACATAACGTGACTTGAACATAATTTGAAATACATAACCAACTTGAGATAGTAACATTTCGTAACATGGCATAACATATAACAAACAACATATTTAGCATGACATATTTGTAATGTATAGTAATACATGACAGAATATATTGTGTAACAGATAAAAATTGATGACAGAATAAATTCTGTATAATAGACAATTACATGATAACTTGGCATGGCATGACATATATGATAACATACATACATAAACTGTAATTCTTTTACTTAGCACACATACACAGTAGACTGCTAGTAAGTTAAAAGCTAACTTACCTCGATCTCTGCGTTTCTTATAAAACTTCAAGTGCGATCACGAGAAGCTGTAATTAGTGATTCTAAAAGTTAGAACTAAATCACTAATAATTTGAAATATGGAAAATACTAACTTAAAGAGTAAAATTTTCATTTTACTCTCTACATGTGGGAAAATGACCGTTTTACCCATAACTTAAGGATTTTGCATACTAACTCCAAAAGTTTCCAAAATTTACATTCCTCATGTAAATCTTGTCCTAAACTTAAATATCAACTCAGAAAAATTTAAAACAAAACACAACTATGAAGAACACACTATGGTCGAAACATCCATAGGCCATTTCCCTTTATTTTTATTGCAATTCCTTCCAACTTCAAAACTCATGCTTAAACCAAAATTTTGCAACAAACATCTTCCAATCCTAAGTTCAAAACCATACTTAAAACATCCATTTAGAAAAAGCTAATAATCAACACCAAACTTTTTTGTAAAAAGATCCAAGCACTTGAATCACAAGTTTTGACCTTAAATCAAAACATCTCCAAGAATTTCAAAAAATCAAATCTTACTTCTAACATATTCATAATATCATCCTAACATCAACCATGCTTTAAATCATCAAACTAAAGTCACCAAAATCACAAAATAACATTTGGAGTTTTTGGTTTTACACTTAGTCCAAAAACATAAACTTTTCCCTCAACTAGTTTTGATAAATCTCTTGATCTATGACTTATAAATATATGATCTTCAAACCAAACCATCACATGGTTTAAAAAGATGTCCTAAAACATATATAAGCTTCTAATTCAAGATCATATGGTTAGAAATTAACCAAAACATAAATTTAGCCAAGAATATCCACACTTTGACTTATTTAAATATCTCTTTGCATAAAATTTCATATATTTGAAACTAATATCAAATATCTTCAAAATAATAATATAACATGTATATAAGATGTTTAGGATCCTCCAATAAAATTATCAAAGTCATTAGAATAGGTTTAGACCACCAAAGAGTTAAACTTTCTCAAAACAGAAACTGTTTTTCCTCTTCCAGTTTCTAAGTTTCTAAATCTAAGAACATCTTTCATCAAAACCTTTAATCATGCAAAAATCCTCAACCAATAGTCACATATACATGTTAACAATACTCCATAAAAATTTCGGACCAATATCTATCCATTAGCTTGGTCAAAAACTCCAAACTATAACATATTCTCCAGTTTATCTCCTAGAATGACCTTTTTATAGTTTACACAATATTTGACTGACCAAATGATCTTCAAATGGGGCAAATAAGATATCCATGTAAACTAGACTAAAAAAGGAACAACTTATATGAAGGAGACTTTATGATAAAACACTTACAACAGCTTCGAAATGGGCATGCAAAAGATCTCTTAAAATCTGTCCGAGAGAGAGTGTTTGATAATCTTTTATTATAAGGAGTAATTGAAGATAAGTTCATGGGTGCTGGCTGGACACATTTATGGAAGAGATAAGGGAGGTGATAAGGCTGGAGTTGAGAGTTAAGTGTGGTTTTCTCCTACCCAAAATATCTATAAAAGATTATCTCATAATATTCTATCTAATAATATCTACAAAAATCAACTTAAGATATTTTTATCTAATAATATCTATAAAAATCAACTCAAAATATTTTTACCCAATAATATTCACGAAAATTACCTCAAGATATTTCTTTTTATCCAATAATATCTACAGTTTTGAACAGACGTTTTGTCCGAAAATATGAAAAAAATGTTATTGCGCCATAAGACTTTAAATAACCCTCCGAGTCTAATGGCACAAACCATAATACATTTTGACACTTCTAACTATCTCCAATAATCAAAAATACACTTCTGATACCACAGTAAATAATAACACTAACTATGTAGTTAGACAAAAACCTATACGATTAATGGATTCGTGAAAACTTATGGGTTTTTCACGAGATTCCTAAAGTTAATAGAAATTTCACAATTGAATTTCTAGCGGGTTGTTACATGAAGACAGCTTTTCTTCATGGAGACCTTGAAGAAGACATCTACATGCACCAGCCTGAGGGGTTTGTGGTACAGGGAAAGGAAGGTTCAGTTTGCAGACTGAAGAAGAGCTTGTATGGCCTGAAGCAAGCTCCTAGACAGTGGTACAAGAAATTTGACAACTTCATGCACAGTGCAGGGTATATTAGATGTCAGGCAGATTACTGCTGCTATGTCAGGCATTTTGACAATTCTTACATTATTTTGCTGTTGTATGTGGATGACATGCTTATTGCAGGGGCTAGTATTGATGAGATCAATAATCTGAAGAAGCAGATGTCAGAGCACTTTGCAATGAAGGATTTGGAAGCTGCAAAGCAAATCTTTGGCATGAGAATTGTCAGAGACAGAGTCAGAGGTACGTTGAGACTCTCACAGGCTGAGTATGTGAAAAAGGTACTCAGTAGGTTCAATATGGACAAGGCCAAACCAGTTGGCACACCCTTGGGAAGTCACTGCAGACTCAGCAAGAATCAGTCACCAGAGTCAGAGGAGGAACAAGATTACATGAGTAAGGTTCCTTATGCCTCAGCTATTGGGTCACTTATGTATGCTATGGTTTGCACAAGACTGAATATTGCCCATGCAGTGGGAGTTGTGAGTAGATACATGAGTAACCCAGGAAAGCAACATTGGGAAGCAGTGAAGTGGATTTTGAGGTACCTAAAGGGTTCCTCAGAAACCTGTTTATGTTTCTCTGGAGAGAGCTTGGAGGTGCAGGGCTATGTTGATGCTGATTTAGCTGGAGATATTGACAGCAGAAAGAGTACCACGGGCTTTGTTTATACACTTGGTGGTACTGCAGTGTCATGGGGTTCTAATCTACAGAAAACAGTTTCTTTGTCTACAACAGAAGCTGAGTATATTGCAGTGTCAGAGGCTGCAAAGGAGATGATATGGCTACAAGGCTTCTTGGAAGAATTGGGTAAGAAGAATCATAAAGGCACTCTCTACAGTGACAGTCAGAGTGCCATATTCCTTGCCAAGAATCCAGCATTCCATTCCAGGACCAAACACATTCAGATCAGGTATCACTTCATACGGTCATTGTTAGATGACAGACAGTTGTTATTTGAGAAGATTTGTGGAAGCAAGAACCCTACTGATATGTTGACAAGGGGTGTTACGCTTGAGAAACTGAAGTTGCACACAACTTCAGTTGGTCTTCTAGAATGAAGATAGGAGCAGTGAGTTGCAGAGGTGGAGGATATCATGTTTGAGGAAGACGGCGATACAGCGAGTGTACCAGTCTCCAAGTGGGAGAATTGTTGAGTACTGTGGAGTCTGGTCCACACCGCTCGAGCGGAGGCATTGGCCGCTCGAGCGAAGTCAGGCAGAGTCGAACGCTTGACGTCAGCTCGACAGTGAGCTCGAGCGGGAGGAGTTCGCTCGAGCGGAGGCATTGGCTGCTCGAGCGAAGTCAAGCAGAGTCGAACGCTCGACATCAGCTGGACAGTGAGCTTGAGCGGGACGCGGAAGGGAAGTTCGCTCGACGCGCGCTCGACACGCCGCTCGAGCGAACATACGATTTTAGGGATTCCGCCGTTTGAACTATATATATGAATTTTGACTCTTATGTCTGGGTACTATAGACACGAAAAACACTGTGGACGAACAGTGTTGAGATCCATCTTGTAATGTGATATTCCTCAATAATAAAATCCTCTGCAGCTCCCGTGGACGTAGGCAATTTGCCAAACCACGTACATCTTGTGTCGTGTGTGATTGCGTGTGTGATTGTTTTTCTCGTTCGTTATTATCTCTCAATTCATTGTCATCGTTTTTCACAACATTTGGCACCTTGCATTTGTTTAATATCTGCAATCACATTCCCATGCATAGAGTTTGACATAGCAGATTTTGTTAGCTCTTAAACTAAAATCAAGGAATTAGTTTCAATGCTTGAAGATTGCAAGCCAAGAGGAATGCAAAATTGCAAACCTCTTAGAATAGCAATTAGTTTAATCTCGAGAAACTCCATTACTACTGCTTCTTTTTAATATCCGTTTATGGGTGTGGCACTTGGTAACCAAAATTAAACAGCAAGAATGAACTTTCTCTGCTCTTTCTTTTCTTATCATCCCATCCAATCAATATAAACTCTATCTCGAGAAATGTTTTGCTCACAAAAGAATTTTAATATTGACATAATTTAATTTATTATGTCAATTGTAAAATTAATTTTATTATAAAATAGATCTAATATATCACATAAAATCACATCAATTTATGAACTTATGGTTATAAGGGCTTGTTTGGAAAAAACATTCATATCAAAATTCTCATCGTATCTCCTTTCCAAACATCACTCAAATACAAATACTTTTAAACTAAACATTACAAATTTTCCAAACTTTCAAATAAAAAATAAAAAATAATTTAACATTTTCAAATCACTAAACAAAAATAATATTAAAAAAAATAGATTTTAATAATATTTTTTATTTAATTTTTTCTATTTTAAAATCTCATAAAATATCAATTTAAATTATTTTATTACTATTCACAAACTATTTTATTACTATTTATAAAAAAAAATTTCATTCCACTCTCCAAACTTTTCCAACTCTTCTTAACTCTATACGTTAAATGGAAATCCCAAGTCTAGAAAGTTGTGGTTTTTTTTATCATTTTTCCAATTCTTGGTGTCTTATATTAATTACACCTTTGAATTTTGGTTGAACCCATACAGTTTCTGATCCCTATCCGCCTAGCTTCTTGTTCACGAACCAATCACCAAATGTGAACACGATTTTTTTCAAAAAAACAAGGAGAAAATGTTCTATCCAGCACTGAAAACAAAATGCACTTTGGCGATAGTGGGTCCATCGTGTCCAAAAGCTGCGTGCACCACTTCGTTTTCTTTTATTCAAATTTATAGAAAATTCTCAGACGCTGCCTCCTAGTTGATGCTGCTTTTGCAATTCTTAGAATGCGTGGTGATATCATATATATGAATAATAATAAAAATAAAAAATAATAAAATATTAAACAATAATAAAAAAAAAAAAAAGATTTTCTAATTTTTACAAATAAAAAATTATTATTTCAAACAACTACTCATAAAAAGGTGTACACTTGCTTGGACACTAATATTGTTCTTTTTCGACGGTGGGCATTTTAGAACAAAGACTTCAAATAGATTAGTTTGCATTTGCAATTACTAAATAATCCCACGGAGTACTTTTTGTTTTAAATTGTCGTGTATTATTTTAAAATAGATTTAATAGATTATATGAAATTATGTCAATTTTAATTATTTTTGTAAAATATTTTTAGAACTATAACACTACTTAAATTTTCGAAAGACACGTCGGGTTTTTTTTAAAAAAAAAATTATAGGACATTATTTTATTTATAAAACATTTCCATTGAAACTGAAGCGAAACGTTACAGTCAATGTTTATCCACCCACATAACAGACTGAATATATTCAGGTATAGACTCAATATGCCAAGCATGCTTTGCCAACTTGTGTGTCCCTTCATTACCAAGACGCCCAACATGTTGTATGCTGCACTTGGGAAAGAATTGCATCAGATCCTGATTGTCTTTCGGCACGTTACCAAGGAGAGACGTGGACACTCCTTTCTTGAAAGGGTTGGACTATTATTAAAGAATCACTCTCAATCACCGGATTATTTATTCCCCTATGTAAACCGAGTTGTAGACCCCTTAAGATGGCCAACGATTAATCTACAAGACATGTTAATAGGCTGAATTTTGAGAAAACATCTTGAAGAAAGTTTATTAGTACTTAAACAATATTACAAACAACAAAAGATTAGGATGAGATTGATCTGGTAGGTTTAGAGATAGAGAATTTTTATTTCATCATTATAATTTTATTAAATTTTTATATAAAATATAATAAACAATTTAAAATTTTTAAATATTAAAATAATTATAATATGAAAAAATAATATTTTAAATATTCATCTTAATCTCAAAATTTTTATTCCCCTCCCTGTCTGCCAGATACACGTATATAAACATTGCAAGCGTTTCAACTTGATCTTTTGTTCTTAATTATACATTGTACGTCCAGAGTCATTAGTCCATTGACTATTTTATAATTGCGTAAGCCCACTAAAGTCCCATCAGTTTTCTTATTTTTTTAATCCCACATAAGAATGGTGGCTCCTTTTGGTATTATTAGTAATAATTTCGAGGCATCAGTCAATGAGTAGGGGTCATGAAACATGCACCTTCCCATCCCCGATTCCCGGCCCTTGCCCTTTGAACCTACAATGGGGATAAGAGGAAGAGAGACAGAGAAGTCAATATTTGAATTAATAGAAATGTTTTAGTTAAGAAAGAATTTTATAAAAATAAATTTATAAATTAATATTATTTTATATAATACGTCAGATTATATAATTATTTTTTTATAAAATAAATATAATATATTATATAAAGTCGCATTAATTTATAAATTTTTTTTATAAAATATATTTATAGTTATAGCACTTCTATTTAATTAATTAAATGAAATAAAACCATTTGGGAAACGATTATACTTCTTTTCTTCCATTATTCCTTTCTATCATGTTGCCCTACAGCCCAAGCACTTAATTAAGATAAATAATATTTGTACTCATTGATTGCATAAGCGATGCACAATCTTTTTAAAAAAATGAATAAATACAGAACTTACATAAAAAAAATTAATTTTTTAATAGTGAATTTTACTTTTTTTTGTTTTAAATATTACCTACATTTGCATTACTCATTTTATATAGTAATCATATATATATATATATATATATACTTATATTGAAGTCTATAACTCATGTTCAATACTATATTAGTATAAGTGTTAATATTAAATGTATGCTATATAATTTATATTATGAGTATATTAATATTTTATGCATACATATACTACAACTATAGCCTTGAAATTATAATAATTGGTATGGGGTATACTTTATATCATAAATCTTACCTTATACATATATTCAATAGCAACATATTTACTTGTATAGATCTTAGAGTAATTTTTAATGTTTATATCATGGTAAATTATTAATAAATTTCACACATACTAGTATATATCATTGAGTAATTGTTAATGGTTCTACCGTGGCATACTTAAATAAGTTTTGCTACCCATCATCCCCATATTGAATATTTATTTTTATTTTTAATTTTTTGTTTTATTCTTCCTAAACTAATCGAGTTATTTTATCTATATTTTCCAATTATAACATATCAGAAACTATTAATTTCAAGCATCTTGGAGTACATCATTATAGCTTATAAGCTTAATACTACTATATTCATTTATAACCACAATTTAACTGCTAACTTTAAATTTTTCTCATATTAATACTATGATATATATATATATATTACTTAATTCCTATGTATGCCAAATTTCTTATTGTAGTATAATTTATACTATGATTATGTAACTTCTACAATAGTATACTACTACAATTTACAATCATCTTGACCATCGATTATGCACTCATTTTTCATTGGCAATATCACAATCTCATGATAGTGTTTGGTGGGTCTAAAATGACAAAAATAGATTTTTGCATGTTGAAATCCAACTCCGATCTCTGCTATGTTTTACAGAGTTAGAAGTAAAACAGATTCCGTATGAGAGGCGGAGCTAAATGCCATATTAGACTTTGTTTGATTAAGTTGGAGTCGAAGTTGGAATCAGAATTTTTGAACTTTGACTTTGACAATGTCGGTGCTCACCCATAGCATAAACCTTATAAAATTTCTTAGAAATTAATGCTAACCTATGGTATTTTTAGTTAATATATAGTCCCTACCATCTTTGAATAACCTCTCCCATGTTTGTTACATTGAATGAACATGAATTAGAACGTGAGGATCCGAAGTTTGGCATGTAAATCTGTCCAGATCTACTTTCTATAAAAGGACTACGATTACACAAGGTTATTTAAAAATAATAATAATAATGCTACGTACAAATCTTAGGTGTGCAGTACACATTATTTATATATATAAAAAAAAGTGAGATAATGTTGGATTATTTCAAATATTTCTTCGACTTCTTTTCAAGTTTTTTTCTAATGTGAATTTTTATTAATCCCATATTAGAAACACAAGTAAACTTTTAATAATTTATAGGCGAATGGATTTCACAATACATAAGATAGAATTTAATTTAAACGAAGTGATATATTTTTTCAAATTTTGATAATTATTAATAACTGCCAATGATATTTATGTCACACATTTTTTATATTAACCATTTTGTTTAAATTCAAATCAAGTATTGTAACTGTTGTTATTACATCTGTTTATTTTAATATTAATATTCAAAATTTACAATCAATACACTATATAAACAGTGTTATATTCTAAAGATAGAATTACCATATTCTTTTTTGCAAAACTTAATTCGTGAGTAAAAAATAATATTTATCTAAAAGATAGATTAATAATTATTTTATTTTTTATAATTTTTAATCTCCGTTTGGTATTCTTTTCTAACAGACTATACAATAAAAATGTGTAAAATATCATTTATTTATTTATTTATAAAATATACTTTCTGACAAAAAAACCTACACAAAATTGATACACCAAAATCTTTTAGGCATTACTTTTCTCCGACCTAATTCCATAATCCACGAATAAAACCGTAATACTCCCACTGGTCAAACTCCTGTCACTTGAAAGATTCCAAAATTAATTGCTTTTTTTTTTTTTATAAAAAAAGAACTTTATTAGTTTATTATATGTATAAATAGATGATTTCTGTCGTGAAACTTGGCCGCGAGTATCAAATAACTCCACTCTCACAAAAACAGCGGAAATAGCATAGAATAATTAACCGACCATAGATGTCGCGGAGAGTGTGTAGATAGATTTGTAGTTTTATTTTGATGAAAATGTGTAGTTTCACACGACCTTTAGAAGTGCAAGTGACCTTACCGTCGAGTGATGCTACGTCGGCTTGAGAGTTGAGGGGAAGGTTGCACGACGAATTTGTGCGTGTCTCCGGTATGGGTGGTTCGAGTCCGACGACGGCTGCGGTGGGTTGCGGCGGCGCCTCTAATGGCGGTGGTTCCAGTGGTAGCTTCTGCGACATGGGCGTGGGATGCTGGTGCGGGTGGCGGTGCAGGGAAAACCAGCACGGCGGCCACCACCGGTTTTTCTCGTCCGCATTCGTCTTCTTCCTGGGTTGCTTCGTGCTCTTGGGATCGGTTGCCACGCTCTACGCCGGGCTCGCCTTCACGCCCACCTTCCGTAATCCTCTGGCTGGTTCTGGCTCCTCCTCGCTTGGCTGCCAGGAGGACAATGAGGGGTCTTGGTCGGTTGGCGTTTTCTACGGGGAATCTCCCTTCTCTCTCAAACCCATCGAAGCGGTGAGTTTCATTCATGCCCTGCCTCTCCTCACTTCTTATTAAATAAACTAACACAAAAGTGGATTTTTTTTTTTTTTTTTGGTTATTGGGAAATACAATTCTTTTTAACATGATTGATATTTATTTTTTGTTGGTGTTGGGTGATTTTTTTGGTGTCTGTGGTATAAAAAGATTCTGGGTTTGTCTTGGATTTTGGAACAATTCTTTACTTTGGGCTTGGAAAATTTGATGCAGATGAATGTGTGGAAGGATGGGAGTGCGGCGTGGCCGGTGGCTAACCCTGTGCTGACGTGTGCTTCTGTTTCTGATGCTGGCTTCCCCAGCAACTTTGTTGCTGATCCTTTTCTTTATGCTCAGGTATTAATTCTGTTTCATATTCATTTTTTTTTTTCCCTTCGAGTTTCATTTTCTTTACTTTGTCGATGTTTTATGGATTTGTTGTCTTCTTGTAAATAATTGAGGGCTGTGTTATAACTAGCGACGCAACTAAGTTGGGTAATGCTTTTAGGAATCCAAGAATTCCACCTGCAGACGCCCACGCGTTCTAAACGAACGTATCATTGTCTTTTACTATTCTTTTGATACGAGTCTCGTGTTAGTTGGGTTTAAAAATATTGTATTTGTTTTAGCTTGTGATCTCTATTTATAGCTAATTTGTTTTATAATCTTGGCCAGGGGATCTCATCCATGATGTTATTGCAATTTTTTATTAGCAAGGTTAAATGTTCTGTTTGTTTGGTGAAATTCATAAGGTTCTATTACAAGGAACATGCAAACATGGAAACAGTTGATCTTCATGGTGTAAGGTTTTAAGTGATTTTGCAGTGGTGCATATGTGATCTGTGTTTATTCTCGCCTCAACATCTCTAAGGTCCAAGAGTTGCAGTTCAATTAGTATCTTTTGAGGCTCCCATGGATTGAAGGTTGACTAATGTTTCAAGTGTGAGAATTCAGCGAGTTGTGATGTGTTGTTGTTTGCATGTGTACGCAAAACAAGATAAATAAAAATAGAACAAAAACACTTCATTGGGAGAAAGAAACTGCCGTGATGCACAATTAGCCAGGGAATGCCTTTTTTTTTTTAATTCGAAATCAACAATTGTGAGCATAAGAGTTCTCTTCTAAAAAACTTAAATATAAATTACAGTAGCCATTCTTTTTTGTCCCATATAATGGGAAATGTTTCTTCTGGAGGTCTCTTTTGTCTGTCCTAAATCTCTGTTATTTATTGGGCCTCACTTTCCCCTTTCCTTATTCATAATTTTTTTTTAATCTTTTTTAAAAAATGAGAGAATTGTTATTGTGGTGTTACCTTGGCTTGGTTCTGCCCGATATTTTGGTGCTGAGACAAAGGCAAAGGAAAGGGTGACCAGGGAAACGCAGCGTTCCCCTGGTTTTTAACACACCCATGTAGCTCTTCCTTGAAATATGACCTCCATCTCACTTTTAAATAACTGTCACTCTTCTTTGCTATATAACCTTCATCTCACATTTAACTATATAAGTAAGTGCCCCACCCCGAGTTTTCTGTGTGTCAGATCACCCTGGTTGTTCACAAAAAGATGAGACAATTATACTGGCTAAATTTAAGTAAAGTTTACTTGTACATGAGAAATTAAAGGCATAATGTTAGGTGTCATTAAGCTATTGTTTTCTTTAATGTTATGGTCAGAAGAGAAATACTTGGTCTACAAAGAGAGTTTTACAAAGGAAGTTTACAAATCGACGTGGCTTGATATGGTACGTTAGATTGTAACACTTTTTTATTGTAAAGTAGATCCGATTAAACCATGTCAGTTTGTAAATTTACTTTTCTACAAAAACTTCCCTAATTAGAATTTAGAATTTCTTAGATGAATTGTAATGTTTATAAGTTTCTATTAATATGTATTCTTTGTAAAGTCAAAATATACTTTGTTATCATTAGTAACAATTCTTCTTTAGTTTTAGTTTCTTCATTGTTACTTCCTTTGGAAAATTAACTTTATCATCTTGTTCTACTGTTCTGGCATCATGTTTCAGGGAGATACACTTTACCTATTCTATGAAACTAAGAATTCAATCACTTTGCAAGGAGACATTGGAGTCACTAAAAGTACTGATAAGGGAGTGACGTGGCAACAAGTGGGCATTGCCTTGGACGAGGACTGGCATCTCTCTTATCCATATGTCTTTGACTACCTTGGCGAAGTAAAACTTTAATGTCTTTAGTGCATGCACACATAGACACATCAAATAATTAAATATCTTTGAGCACCTTATAACATTATTCTATTCCAATTGCAAGCTAGAAAATGGACTCATAATAATGTTTTATCTGTGACATCAACATATCAAAATCCTCTACAAGATCATACCCTAAAATATAAGATGGATGATGTGGAAGCCCCTGAGATGGTTTATAAGTCCAATTCCAAGGTCCCGTGATTATAATTTTTCCTGAACAGAAAATTCCACCTGTCCAAGTGGGCCCAGTAACACTTTCAGTGTCACTCATGTTAAATATAGTCATCAAGGAATCTAGTAGAGGGTACAAGTAAACACTCGATGTTTTCCGTCAACTGAATATTTCAGTGAAAGATTTATGTACGATTGCATTGTCTAATTTTTCTTATTGTTTCCTGCAGATCTATATGATGCCCGAGAGTAGTGAGAAAGGGGAACTTCGTCTTTACCGTGCACTCAACTTTCCTTTACAATGGACACTGTATAAGGTCATTATGAAAAAGCCCCTTGTTGATTCCTTCATCATTAACTATGATGGAAAGTATTGGCTTTTTGGTTCGGATCACAGTGGTTTTGGTGCCAGCAAGAATGGACATTTGGAGATCTGGTATAGCAGCTCACCTTTTGGTCCTTGGAAACCACACAAGAAGAACCCTGTATACAATACCGACAAGACCTCGGGGGCTCGAAACGGAGGGAGACCCTTTTTCTACAATGGAAACCTTTATCGCATTGGTCAAGACTGTGGTGAAACATATGGGAGACGTGTGCGCATCTTCAAAGTAGAACTTCTTAAAGAAGATGAATTTAAAGAAGTTGAAGTCCCCTTAGGCTTAATAGAGCCTAATAAAGGTCATAATGCATGGAATGGTGGTCGCTATCATCAACTTGATGTGCAACAGCTAAGTTCTGGTGAGTGGGTTGGGGTTATGGATGGGGACCGTGTAGCTTCAGGAGATCCATCCTGGCGGTTCATTCTTGGTTGTGCTTCCGTTGCAGTTGTTGCTGTCCTTGTTGTACTGCTTGGCGTGCTACTGGGAGCTGTGAAGTGTATTATTCCCCTGAACTGGTGCATTCACAATTCGGGAAAGAGAAGTAGTGTGTTTTTGGCTTTGGAAAGGTCAAATCTACTTTCTTCCAAAGTGAGGCGGTTTTGCAGCCGCTTGAACAGAGCACCTTCATTTATACGAGGATGGTTAAGACCTAATACCTATTATGGGCAACTAGTTATCGCTATAATATTTGTTGTTGGCATTGCACTAACATGCACAGGGGTTAAATATATCCATGGGGGCAACGGTGCTGAAGAAGCTTACCTGTGGAAAGGTCACTACTCGCAGTTCACATTATTAACAATGACATATGAAGCTAGGGTCTGGAATTTGAAACTCTCTGTGAAGCATTATTCAAGGTGCCCTTCCGTGCGGGAAATTGTTGTGGTGTGGAACAAGGGGATACCTCCCAAATTGAGTGATATGGACTCAGCAGTTCCCGTTAGGATCAGAGTAGAAAAAGAAAACTCACTGAATAATCGGTTCAAAATGGATCCCTTGATAAAGACCCGTGCTGTTCTGGAGCTTGACGATGACATTATGATGACTTGTGATGATATTGAGCGGGGTTTTAAGGTATGGCGTCAGCACCCAGATCGTATTGTTGGCTTCTACCCCCGGCTCATTGATGGAAGCCCATTGAAGTATAGGGGTGAAAAATATGCCCGAAGACATAAAGGGTATAACATGATTCTTACAGGGGCAGCTTTCATTGATAGTCAAGTGGCCTTTGAGAGGTACTGGGGTGAGGCAGCCATGCAAGGGAGGGAATTGGTCAATAAGTACTTTAACTGCGAGGACATACTACTAAATTTCTTGTATGCAAATGCAAGCTCATCTAAGGCTGTAGAATATGTAAGACCAGTTTGGGCAATAGATACATCGAAGTTATCAGGTGCAGCAATTAGCCAAAACACGAAAGTGCATTACCAGTTAAGAAGCAACTGCCTCCTGAAATTTTCTGAGATGTATGGAAGTTTGGCTGGCCGTAAGTGGGTATTTGATGGGCGGAAGGATGGTTGGGATACATAGTGACAGAAGAATTATAATTGCAGAGCATTGACTCTTCCATCTTGTTCTTTCTTCCCTCTTTTGGTATCATTTTTAGGTTATTTTCTGTTCATCCTTTTCCCCTGTTGTGAATTGTTTTGGGGAACATTAGGTATCATCAATAGCTTTCGGCTGTAGAATGTATGTTGGTTTTGTCAGTTTTTTCTTTTTGGGAAGTGATTAAAGATGGTTTCCTTTCAGAATGTGTTCATCTTCACTCTTTCCTTTGGAATATTGGGTTAGAATCCTGGTAAAACAGCGTTTAATGCAAGAGATTACATGCTTGAGATGCTAAAATTCGTTAGTGTGGTGCTTTCGATTACATGAAATGAAATTGAATTATTTTAATGCATTTCACTGCATTTATTTTTGACACGTTAAAATGCATCAACAAGATTCATCCTCAAATGGGGGTGGAACAAGCTGGAGAGATCCAGAAGAATATTATCGTGTGTTAAGATATCAAGAATCATTATGACATAACGTCTAATTGAGCCAGATTATGAGTTGATCGTATCTCTCCTGTTTAAGTCAGCACAACAGGTTGTAGTATTGGAGATTGCGGCCCGTTTTAAATAACCTGAAGTGAATTCCCTTCTCAAATGCTAATGCATGGAAGTTGAAAATGTTCAGGCAACAAAAAACTGCCAAAATAGCTGAAAGAAACATTTTGTTAAAATATATTTTTACTGGGGTTCTATAAGCTTTAAATTCCTTTAAGAGTTCTTAGATCATAGAATGTGATAACAAAAAGATAATTACTACAGACACAAAAAAATTACACAAAGTAAACCCATAAATTGATGTGATTTTATGAAATTCGTTAGATTTACTTTATAATAAAAATAATTTTACAATTTAACATACCACATCAACTTACATCAATTTATGAATTTACTTTTGTATAATCTTTTTGTAAATAAAGTATTTTCCAAAAAATAATATTGGGTCATGCAAATTTTCTGAACAAATGCTGTTTGAGAAATCATTCAAAAGTTGTAAAAACGTGTGTTTATCATTCTCACTCCAAACTTTAAAATTCCAATAAGAATAAGAACTTCAAAAATTAAAAATTTTTATTTGAAGCTAAATTCTTAGGCGGCCATGGCAGTTTGGCAGGCATGCATGTGGTCTTGATGCAGCATCTCACTCAGCATTCCAGACATGATGCTCCTTTTCTGGTTTCTAACTTGACCCTATGCGACCATGATGAACTTGTTCTCTGGGAAAGGGACAAAAGATCGAAAAGTATCGAGATTCCAAGTTTCTTTCATGAGTCGCACACTGCATGCCTACCTAATTTTTCATGCTCCACGTCCACGTACATGTTCATGAAACAGACGTACACAGAGAGAGAGAGAGATTATCCATGCATGCATGCATGCGCCCTGCATTCCGGGTTAATATCCATAAAATTAATTTAGATTTTCCAATTAATTCTCGGGCTGGACCACAACGATTGAGAGTACCATAAGAATTCAATTCTCCCAGACTCCCACTACTCAGTTTCGGTCCCATGTTTTCAGGTTGATTGTGACCACAAATTTATATCTTATTCTCTTTACTTTAAAAAAAAAAATTATTATTCAGAGATACCATGGGAAAGCAATATTTTCATTTTTAATTTTCGTATGTGATATTAAATAATTGATAGATAAATAAAAGACAAAAAATCATTTATATTTAATGACATATAAAGAGATAATAAAAAGATATTTAAGTTGTCTCTCTTTGTTCATTATTCATTTTGAAAAAAAAAAAATATTGTCCGCAAGTTAAAAAAAAAAAAAAAATTCAAGCAAATTTCAAATTTATTTATTTATTTTACTTTCTAAAACTGGAATATCAATAAAGAGACCCGCAATCCCGTAGAAAGACATCACGATCTCATGTAGAAAAGAAATGATTTGTGGAGACGTAAATAAAGATATCAAATTCTTACCAAGATAAGTGAAAATTCCAACTAATAAAAATCCTAATGAACCTTAAAAAAGGATAAAGGCCCAGCAGAAATTACTTGTTTTTCGAGACCCCGCTATAAGTTCTATCCATATATGTTTTGATCACCAATTTATACTAGATCTAGTTGCATTTTATTGAGATTGAGAGAATAACCCAAATGAATTTGACTTTTTTTGTGTGTTTCCGAAATAACTCTCATCAACTAGTACTATTCCGATGTGAACTTTTAAGAGTAATTCATCGAATTGCTTAGATCTAAAATAATAAGATCCACTTCGTATGATTCCCTATAGATATATACATATGGATACATTTACTTTACATTTCAGGCATTCGCCCCAATCCCCATTTTTTTTTCAAATAGCTATAATTCATTTATGTATATATCATGTTTACGCATGCATAATAGCTTATGTTCAGGAGAAACTGCATCACATATTTTATTCTAAGAAATCAATATCTATATTATGGTCTAAGTCTTGAAAAAAAAAAAAGATAAGATTTGGCCGTATCATATCTATATCTTAATTTTTTTTTTTTTTTCTTAACATAAAGAAATAAAGAAGCCATCGCAATTTCTGGAAATACTAGACCCACTAAAAGTACTAAAATAGAAGATAAGTTATTGAAAGTTGTCATAAAATAGATACCTGGATTCAAGTAAAACATTTTATCCCAAACATTTTAATGTACTTCCGAAGCTAAAGCGCTGAAAATGTGTATCTTCTTCCATCAGTACATATGTCCCATTCCCTTTGTTGTCTGAGCACTTTTTTGACGGTTTGACCACCTCGATTTTACTTTTCCAAACTCTTCTTCACGTTGAACTGCCAACTCTTCCTACTTTCAAAAAGCAAAAGCGACATCTTCTCCTAGATTCTTCGAATATATAAACATAATATATCTTGGAAATAAAGTCCTTTCCAATTATAATAACATTTTTATTTTTAGTTTATCCCACATTGCTGGCAGCTGGCATAAATTCTTGAATGCATAGTATTTTCTACAAAATTATAAGAAATTTGAATGGCATTATCTTAATTTATTGTATTAGAAGTACTTATTAAAATTTAACATATATCCTTTTTTGTGATCGTGTAAACATATATTTTTGAAAAAAATTTATTCATCATTCATATTCTCATAATTATATAATGTAGCATTAGATGATAGATTTATAAGTAAAATATAATAAACAGTCTCTAATTATCTAATATTACATCATAGAGTAATGAGTAGATGGTATAGGTGCTACTTATACCATATGGTGCCGGGGGGGTCGCCCTGCATGGTGCAAGGGTGGAGTTTTCCCCTCTGCCCCCCATCTCTGGGGCAGGGCCACCCTCCCTCATTTTCACTTTAAATATAATCTACTTTTTATTATATTTAAAAATTATTTCTAGATTCAAATTGTAAATTTAAATTTTGTATATATGACTATAATTTAAAAATTATGTAGTTTTTAAATATGCTAGTATATATTTTATGTAAATTATAATATAGTAGTTTTAAACTATATAGTTTTTAAATTTGTTAATGCATACTTTGTAAATAAGTCTAACAAATTGTAATATATATGTTTATATATATTATTTATGTTTATATATAATATATATATATATATATATAGGGATGGGGCAGGGGAATGCGGAGGAAGGTCTCCTTGCCCTCGCTAGGGAGACTAGATGCGGGGTGATATTGCCCACGCCGCTATGCTGGGATAGGGCGAACGGAGGCAAGATAGCGAGGTGTGGGACCCTGCTGCCCACCCCTAATGGATGGTGAGAATTGAAATTGTGAGTAGCATTACTTGATCTCCCCCTAATGGATGGTGAGAATTGAAATTGTGAGTAGCATTACTTGATCTCAAAAATTTATTTCTTTTAAAGATTTGAACTTTGATTTTTTTTTTTTTAAAGATTTGAACTTTAAATCTATCACGACCAAGTTTATTGAAAGATTTTTAAGAAATATATTCTAAAATTAGAAACTTAAATTCTTTTTAAGACCAACCAGACAATCATCCATTTTTTTTAGACAAGTAAGAGGTGAACTAACTCGTACTATTTTGGGATAAAAAACCTGTACAAGAAATTCCATTAACGAAGTAGCTTTCCCTGTAGATGCATGTATAGACGTATTCTTCTCTTGACATGGTACACAATCACAGCTCACAAAGGAGCGTTAGCATCTCCCCTCACCTGAGTCACCCTTCTTTTTAGGCATAGAAAGAGAGAAAGATGATCTCCATCATTCAATCCCATGTGCCATTTTCTTCTCTGCAATCCCCATACCTTCCTCTCCTCCATCAAAATCAATACTAATCTCTCTCACTCCACCATAATCCGGTATACTTTCTAGGGTTTTGAAAATCGAAAAACCAGAGCCAAGGCTAAAGCTGATCAGCTTCACCTTCACCAGATACATAAACCCTCAATAAGGGCGCCCACCACCTTTTCTTCCCGTTTCAGAGAATAACATCAGAGAGAGAGAGAGAGAGGCTCCTCTCTTTTCCAATTGTTCTCAGCTCTTCTCCCAAAGTTTTTTTCTTTTCAAGGAGAGAAGATGTGGGAGCAGAGGGTGAATACGTAAAGAATTTCGAAGAGAGCGAGGGAGGGAGAGAGAGACATGTTGGCAATGGAGAAGGATTTTGATTCCAAGTTGAAAATTCAGGGGAAGTCTTCCGGTGGTGGGAATGTGCAGAGATCCAAGAGCTTTGCTTTCAGGGCACCCCAGGAGATTTTTACCATTCAGGATTTTGAGTTGGGCAAGATCTATGGCGTTGGTTCCTATTCCAAGGTTTATACATTTATTTTTCCCTATTTTCATTTTCTTCAACGTATGGTGGGTTTTTCAGAGATGGCTCGTTTGCACTTTTGTATTTTTGGGAGCTAACTGGTTTGTGTCGGTATTTTTTTTTTTCCCGTAGGCTGGGTTTGATGTGTTAATGGTATTTGGTATTTAATGCTGTTTTTGAATGGTATATTTATGCAAGACTTTTTATTTTCGAGTTTTTTGGCAGTATTTCTCTGATGATGATCGATGGGTCTTATGCAATAAAATTATTGGGGTTTTGTTGGCATGTTTATAGCCGTTTCCGTTCACATTTTAAAAACGAATGATGCTATACACTTCACTCTTATCTTATTTTTATAATACTAAGGTTTGGTATATTTATTACCATTGAATTATAAAGAAGCATGCAATGAATGATCATTCAATAGTGATAAATGTATCGCATCTTATTTAATGGAATGAAAGTAGGATGCTAGTATGGTGTATAGAATTTTCCTTTAAAAACATATAATGCCACAATAGGGTATTTGGATTGTAGGGAAGATAATTTGGTAAATTAGGCCAGGATGTGACGGAACATCGGATTTAATTTGGATGCCTCCTGAAGTCAGGGCAAAGATTTTCTTCCCCCGGTATCGGGGCCCTGTTGATTTCAGAAATGGAAATTGCGGCTCTCCCAAGCTGTGTGATTGTGTTAAGCTTTATAGCATGCTTAACTTTTGTCTTCTCAGCCATAAAAAAGAAAAAGAGCAGTTATTTGAGTTGAGGAGATCGTGTTGGTTCTCGAGAGAACATGGCCTATTTTTTTTTTGGCGTGGGGGAAGGTGGGGTGGTTGGGTTGGGAGTTGATTTAAGGATTTATATGCGTGGACGAAAATTTACCCTTTATTTGTTTAGATTTTTTTCCCTTTAAGTGCTACAATGTGTAGCTATTGATCTTCTCTGGACGTGATATAAATGATGCTAACAGGTTGTTAGGGCAAAGAAGAAGGACACAGGAATTGTGTATGCGTTGAAGATTATGGACAAAAAGTTCATTACCAAAGAAAATAAAACAGCTTATGTGAAGCTGGAACGCATTGTGCTCGATCAATTAGATCATCCTGGCATAGTGCGGCTATTTTTCACATTTCAAGATACTTTTTCACTGTGTAGGTATTTTTAGTGTAATTATTCGTAATATTTGATTTTTTTCGTGTTTTGCTTCAGCTTCCAATTCTTTTGTACTGGTATTCTTTATGCACTTTTTGTTTTACTTTATTTGGGGTATTATTTGATATAATTTTTCCCCCCCTATGTCATGAAGATATGGCACTTGAATCCTGTGAAGGTGGAGAGCTTTTTGATCAAATAATCAGGGTAAGATTATAATGAATTTTGTATCATACATCCATTGTGGAATTATCGATGATTTTCTTTAAATTAAAATCCCTTGATGGCTTATACATGAACTATTGATTTTACCATTGCACGGAATCCATCATCAGTTACTTGAATCTGCAGAAAGTTCGTTTGTCAGAGGATGAAGCTCGTTTCTATGCGGCAGAAGTTGTGGATGCACTTGAATACATACATAACCTGGGTTTGATACATCGTGATATTAAGGTATTTTCCTAGTTCATTTGCACTATTTCATTGGTGGATGGATAACCCTGTAAGTTTCTCAAATGGCAGCCCGAGAACTTGTTGCTCACTGCAGAAGGACATATTAAAATTGCCGATTTCGGTAGTGTAAAGCCTATGCAGGATAGCCAAATTACAGTCCTTCCAAACGCTGCATCAGGTTAATTAAATCTTGTCATGTGGAAGCTGTTTAATTCTACTTTTGAGTGACATTTTAAAAAAATTTGGTTGATGCCTTGGACAGATGATAAGGCCTGTACTTTTGTGGGGACAGCTGCATATGTTCCTCCAGAAGTTCTCAATTCTTCTCCTGCAACAATTGGGTGAGTGTCTCCATTTTCTTAATTAAGCAGGCATGTAAGTTAGACTGCATAATTGTTGCAATAAATTCATAATTATTAACCTCAACAAAAGAAGGTTCCTACTTGCAAATGAATATTTCTATTAATATTTATTTTGAATCAATAGCTGATTCTTATATTTCACCTCATTCATTCTTTTTGTTGTTGTTAGACCTGTACTGCCTATAGTATAACTTCCTTTGTTTTTTTTTTTTTGTTGAACATATAAAAACAGAAATGACCTCTGGGCACTTGGCTGCACCTTGTACCAAATGCTTTCAGGAACTTCTCCTTTCAAAGACGCAAGTGAGTGGCTTATTTTCCAAAGAATTATAGCCAGGGATATTAGATTTCCAGACTACTTCTCAGAGGAGGCAAGAAACATCATTGACCGATTATTGGTAAGCTACGACCTCAACTATGGTTATTAAATTTCTATTGTTTCTCAAGGATTTTTTTCCTATTTGATTTATTTTCCTTTCGCTATTCAGAAAAATAATTAGAAACCTTGACAAGGTGAAAGCAGAAATTGGAAATACTCCCGAGTTATTATGGTGGGTTTTCAGCTATAATCATTAATGTGATAAACACGGAGATTTCTAGACTAGAAATTACGGAATATGGGAAACTTTGAGGGGAGGAGAAAATTGCTACTAACCCAAGCTTTAGGGGGTTTAAAGTTAAGTGGGACTTTGTGATGGAAGTCACGCTTTAGGGTAGAAAAGTGTCCTTTATCTGCCATTTTATTTTTCATGGAAAGTGGAAAGTCCTTCCCTCTGTGCGATGAAATGTTCTGCAGACTGAATTTCATCCTTTTGCTATTGGTAACCCATTGACAGATAATCACAAATGTACAACCAATTGCAGAAATTGGATAATGGTCAATATGATTAGGTTAGTGATAGTTTTCCGAAATATATTGCTTTTATCATGAGATGACATCTTTGTTCGTCAAAAAATGATCTTTCATCATTTTATTCTTTTCCCCATTAATTAGGGAACAAGAGAGACATCACACTGATAAATATATTCTTTTAAGATATAAACTATTTTTTTATTTTTTATTTTTATTTTTTCGGATTGAATCTCAATTATGTGTGATAAAATGTTTTAGCTGATATTGTATCATAAAATGTATAATTGCACTAAAACAGCAACAACCGTGTTGCAGGATTTAGATCCCAACAAGAGACTAGGTGCTGGGCCTGATGGTTATGCGGTACTCAAGATGCACCCCTTTTTCAAGGGAGTTGATTGGAAGAATTTAAGAGGGCAAACCCCTCCAAAACTTGCTCCAGAACCAGGGGTATGGCTTGTGTCTTGCATGAAACTGCAATCTACAAAGAAATCCTGCTCTCCCTAAGCATCCCTTGCCTTTATATGCTTAAAAAAATATTTAGGAACTTTCTTCACATCAATTCTGATATTTTTATAGGTTCAATCATCTGAGGGTGATGATGCTCATGACTCATCATGGAACCCTGCACACAGTAGCACTAGTTCAGCGGGACAAGCTGATGGGAATTGTGGTGCTGCATCATCATCTGAAGGGTCTGGCCATGTCACTAGGCTTGCTTCAATTGACTCGTTTGATTCAAAATGGTATTCACTCAATGCCTTTTGCATTGCGCTAGCTTAGCATCAAGCTAGCAATCCATGTTTTACTGTTACAGAAACCCGTGATTCTGTGACCTAAATATTTTATCTGACATGAGTTCTAAGCTTTCAAGAGAGTGTAAATGTGACCTTGTGCTTATTGCTTGGAAGAATCTGAAAATTACCATTGGAATTGGTTTTGAATAATGCCTTGTAGGCTTGTAGTATCTATGAACTTTGCATATGGATTTTCAATATTGCGTGGTTTTCTAGAAGGAAAGTATAAGGAAGGTTCTCGGGAGATTTCATAAGAGACGGGCCTCTAAACTTAGATTCTTTCCTTTCATTTTCTTTCTGTACTTCAAACAAAGTTTTAAAGATGTAGCAGTTGTAGTTTTTGCCTGGCCGATCACATTGGTTTTTGGTTTTTGTTTGTGTTGTTTTTTTTTTTTGTTGGGGGGTGGAGACGGGAAAGTTTGTGTGCATACCTGCTCGGCCTCTCGCAGTGGGCTCGCCTAATCTGTATGCTGATCATGTTAACAGGCAACAGTTTCTGGAGCCTGGGGAATCTGTTCTTATGATCTCAATGGTGAAGAAAGTACGGAAATTAACTAACAAGAAGGTGCAGCTTATCCTCACCAACAAGCCGAAATTGATTTATGTGGACCCTTCAAAACTGATTGTGAAGGGAAACATAATTTGGTCAGACAATCCCAATGAGCTCAGCGTCCAAGTAACAAGTCCTTCACACTTCAAGATTTGCACAGTATGCCTCCTTGTTTCCCTGCTCTATCATCTTCAAGAGCATATTTCCTGTTCACTCACTTCTATTAATGTTTTATTTCCCTAAATACTGGCACAACAAAGCATTGTTATGATTGGTTATTGCGGCAAATTTTGAGTTAAAAAAATGTTGCAGATGCTTTATAAGTATCACTGCTTTATTTTACCCTTTTTCTGATTGAAACTTATGTAATGGTTCAGCCAAAAAAGGTGAAGTCATTTGAGGATGTGAAACAAAGAGCATCGCAGTGGAAAAAGGCGATTGAAGGACTTCAAAACCGGTAAAGACAACGCATTCTTTGCATGTTATTATAGTGTAGAGGAACATGGGGACTCTCCAACATTTTCCTACCCCCTGAGAATTATTTATTCAATGAAGGAGATATTGGTTACACATCCAGCTGTTCCAAGGTGCAAAGCTGTCCCCCCTCAAATTGCTCTCCTTGCACTACTTAAATCTTATATTGTGATAAGGCTTTTACCATCCTCCTTCACACATTGTGTGGTGTAATCTGTACAATGTGAAGTTTTTTTTTTAAACTTTTTAACCGTAGGGTTTGTAGGGGGCTTCATCACTTGCTTACTGTATTAAAAAACAACACATTAATGAGATTTGATTTTTGCAGAATGTTACTATATAATAGCAATTTTGAGATGAAAAATTCTATTTATAAGCCAGTGTGACACACCTGCATGTATGACATAATTTGATTTGGAAGACGAGTCTTAAAATTCTATTTATACTAATCAAATTTTACCATTTAAATGATGTGGATTTTGTCATCTATACACCGGTGAGAATAGAATATCTCTTTTGAAATAGTTTCATTAATTCGTTTCTTAGTTTCTTACCATTTCATTTCTTACGAACGATAAGAGAAAAAGTAAAGCAAAAAACAAAATCAATCACACACGAATACAAGATGTACGAGGTTTGATAACTTACCTATATTTACGGAGTTGTAGATAATTTTATTCAGATGAAAGTTGAATACGCTATGGCAGTAGCAATTGTACGAAATAATGCAATATATATAGCAAAATCCTAATTAGGGTTATTAGTTGATAAACCCTAATTAAGGGTTGGATCATATCGATTCTAACACTGTTCATCCAATTTTCAAAACGGGTACTTGGGTATGACTGGCTTGGAGTTCAGGTTTCAAATCTGGCCTAGGTTATAACTAGGGCCAAAACTTGGGTTTTAGGCTATATCCGGATTTTTTATTTTTAAACAAAAGCCTTTATTACTAAATTTATTTCAAGAAAAATATAATATTGAAAAGCATAATCTGGAATCCCTCGCCCTTTTCTCAATTATTTCTAGGAAACCCAAAGCTTTTCCAAGGGAAAATTTTATCAATTCCGCCATTGAAAGATCATAATTTTGATTTTATATGCTTTATATTCCTAGATCATAATTGGGACGGTACAAAATAGAACTAGGCTCCATACAAAAAGGCCAACATCATTTGCATCTGGTTTTCTTTGAGCGGTGAACAGATGGACTGATACTCCGTAAATCGGTATTATGTTGGAGAAATGGCCCTCCGGGAATGGAAGTAGAAAGGGTTATTGTATATTTATCAGTCATGGTTCATTGCTCGGAAAGTTTCCAACAGCACAGCCTATTTAAAGCAGAAGGCATGGATGGTGGATTCTCTTTACTGTTCTTGTTGAGAATACGGATCATGACATCTTGCATCATGAAAGGAGGAAAATCCTTTGATTTTTCAATTGCATAAATTTACCTCGTGCTTGATCTTCAAGTGCAGGTTCCACTGCCATCCCGTACTTAGAACGTAGATGATGGAATGGGTGCCAGATCTGACTTCCCTGAACATTTTTTCATGATGATTTTCTAGTGGCATGGGGATTGAACCCTAGTTTTGACCGACCCATACTTGCACGGTGCGGATAATTGTGCCTGCCACTGGGCCATTTGCCTGACTTCAATCATGAACTCGATTAATATCATTTAACAGTTTTGCCTTTTGGCATGAAATAAGACGTATTCATTTTTTGAGGATAAAACTTTGGACCGAGAAAAAGAAAATGGGCATGATATACTTAGGACATGTTTGTAATTGCGGTAGGAAGTAGAGCTGAGCACTGACTTTTCGGAGTCGGTATTGTCATCCTATGACTCCGACAAAGTCGGAGGTCAAATCCGACTTTGACCTCCTCTTCCTCCTCCTCCAACTCCGACTTCTATAAGCTCTGCCCCGCTCTGGAGTCGGAGTTAGGCTTTTTTATTGTACTTTTTTCTTTTATCCATTTGATATTTTAATTTTACAATTTTGGACTCTAATCGAATTTGGGCTTCCATATCAATTTTTTTTTTTTAAATATAATTTCTAATTTCTAATTTCTAATTTATTTAACCAAATTTGTAAAAAGAAATCATTCACATAAGAATCCTTCATCCTTAGAACTTGATACACACATTAAAATCTTAGACTCTATAAAATAAAACAAAATTCAAACTTGCAATAAGAAATTTTTTAACTATGATACACACATTAAAAATACATAATCAAAATTACAAACTAATTATCCATCATCATCTATCCTCCCAAATTATCCAACCAACTCATGGCTCATCGTCTATCAAGTTCTAATTCTATCAAAAAGTTACAACTTATAACAAAAGAACCAATACAAATTGCAACGAATTTCATTCCAACTTGTGCCTGAAGAAAAAAGAACAAAATTAGTATTATATGTTATAAGTTATTATAGAATCATAGATTGATTACTATATGGTATATTAAGTACATTAGTGTTACATGTTATTATAGTAAAAGTGTATTATTTTAGGTACATTTGTTCATACTAATATTTAACTCACTATATAAGTTATAGTTATATAAAATATATATGATTAATGTATACAGAATATAGATATTTTTATGATAATAATTAACTCATGTTAGTATATATATTATTGAGTTTAACTAACTATATAAGATATAGTTATATAAAATCTATATAATCAATACTTTAGTTATTATACATTAGTATTACATGTTATTATAAATTTATTATTATTTATATATTAGTGTTTATCCATTGGTGTTACATGTTATTATGCATTTTAGTATTTATACATTATTATTACATGTTATTATATTTATATGATTAATATAGAGAAAGATACATATATTTTTATTAAATATGTATAATATCAGAGTGAAGTCGGAGCGGAATCAGAGTCGGAGCCAGAGCATCGGAGTCGGAGTGGGAGTGGATCGGAGTCGGTTCACCTCCACCTCCGACTTTCATTGAGAAAAAAACTCTAACTTCGACTCCAACTCCAACAAGTCGAAATCGGGGTTGGAGTCAGATTTTTGAATTTCTGCTTAACCCTAGTAGGAAGTTTAAAAAGTGCAATAGAACGGTTTAAAGTGCTCAAGTGAAAAATTTTATCCGTTTGGTAGTTTTATATCAAAGTACTTCTAAACCAATAAAAAGTAGAAAATTACGTTTCAACAAAAGCATCAAAGTAGCCCTTATTTTACGGTGCTATATACATTACAAAATGACCCTTATCATTTAACATTATGACAAAATGACCCTCCACTAAAAGTCTCATGCAAAAAGAAAAAAAAAAAGTTGAAGATTCATAACTCGGCTTTGAAATAGTAGCACTAAAAGCCCATCTATATTTTTCATTCTTCTCGTATCATCTATTGAAGATTTTGTCCATCAATATTTTTCATTCTTTTCGTATTATAATACTTGATTTATATAAAGGATATGTCTTTTTTATGTCATTTATTCCTTAAAAAGTATTTTTTTATAATTTGTTTCAAAATAAATCTAATATATTTGAAAGTACTTTAGATATACGATCCCAAACAGTAAATAAATTTTTAAATGTAAAGCTTATTATATTAAGCTCTAAACTATAAATCTTAAATTAAAAACAATATTTTCTACCACAACTCTAAATATGTAATTGCTCCTTTTACTCATTTCAATTGCTTATTTATGATAAATACTTCAGAGGTCAACATACAGTCAACCAAATTGATATATAATAGATCAAAGGTCAAAGTGGGAAAGTCAAATAAATTAATAACACAAGTCAAATGTTACAACTCAAGTACGAAGCATGGTGCTTTTAGGTTCAACAAACCCTTATTTTTAAGAGTTCTTCTATATGCAAGCAGACCGCGGACGAAACTGCGGACCATCGATGACGTGGCAAGTAAATAAAATTAAAAAAACAAAAAGGCGGGGTGGGGGGGGGGGAATGAAATATACGAAGAAGAAGAGAGGAATCTGCCATTTTCATCTCTCCCCCGTCTCCCCACCATGGCGTCGCTCCTCCTTCACAGGTACAGGTAGCTTCTCCCCTCTTGCTCCTCCTTGACTGAGTGCTTAGCATTTTTGCCATTTTCATCTCCGCTGCAGATTGGCGGATCTCCTCCGCCATTTTCATTTCTGCTCGCCAACTCCTCTCTCACTTTCTCTATCTGCAACTGCTTGTTTGGATTGATATATTCCTGAAGCACTACACAGCTTTCTCTGTTCAGCTTCAAACTTTACATTAGAGTCCATAAGAATCTCGGCAGGCCTTGCACCCAGCACACGCGATGAAGAGGAAGGAATTGGTTCTGTTTCTCCATTCCCATTCCCAGATCTGGGTTGAATGTGGTCTCCCCAAGCTTTTTTTTTTTTTTTGGTATTTTGCACCCCATTTTGCGGGCCATTTTCACGTTCCTCAATTCCTCCGCGACCCACATCTCTCTCTCAGATCTTGAAGGTCGCCTGCGCTGCACTCCTCTGCCACCCACGTGAACTCTGTCATCAGATTTTTGGAAGAGAAGCTCCCTAGTCGTTGGCATCGTCTATGGTAAGTGGTTATGTTTCCCCCATTTTCATGAAAGCCCATGTGTTTTTTTTTTCTTTTTTTTTCTCTTTCCTGGAAAGTTCAAAGATTCTCCCTTTCCAATTGATAATACTAAAGCTAGCAACAGCTTGTTACACTAATTGTGCATAAATCCAACTTTTTCTAAGGCATAGTTTGTTTGATTATTTAACTTCAAAGCAAAACTTGCTTTGATTGTGTTTCCAACACTAGCAAAAGCAATACAAGATATTGTAGAATGGTTGAGATACAAGGAAAAAGCAACCCATCATGGACAAAGAGAATAGCGTGCACACACACAGAGTAAGCTAGCTGGTAACACAAACTAGTGTTCATGCTCCACCTGCTTCACTACTGTAACAGGACAAGAACCATTATTCACCACATAGTTGCTCACACTACCTAATATGGCCCTCTTAAGCTTGCCCAGACCTCTGTTTCCTATAACAAGGCAGCTTAGAGGAATCTTATCAATTGCTTCACATATCTTCTCGCGAGCATCTCCCCAGTAGATCTTCAAGATCACCATAATATGTTTTTGCATAGCAGCAGTGTTTACAATGTCTAGGGTCTCAGGGTCACGCTTCACTCCATACTTCTTCATAATGATAGGATCGGAGAAATCACTTAGAGGGATTAAAGGGGAACCGGTGGCTTCCCAGAACTGTATCTCGCCCTCCTCATAGTTCCCTTCGGGGCATACAGTAACTAGTATAAGGTGTTCCCCATCGCGTACCATGTTGTCCACTGCCCATTTGTTAGAAGAAATATTCACTTCAAATTTTCAGATATGTATGCTCAATACTTTAGTCTCTGTTGTGTAATCTATGGATGGGTCATTAATTTTGTTTGCAATTAGCATATGAACTTGTAGTCTGATTTTACACGATAATGTCCAGTCAGCGTTGAATTTTTTACATGAAATCTCAAGCTTGAGCAGTGAAAAAACTTATTGTGGTGGGTCTAGGTCCAACAACTTTACATGAAATCTTGCAGCTTTTGTTTATTGATTCTTTATTGAGTGCTGGAGATTTTGGGGGCAGATGGAAGGGTTGTGAAGCTCAAGCTTGAGCAGTGAAAAAATATAGCTTCGTGGGATGGTCATATGCATATGCTTTACAAAAAACTAATGGTGATACAGGGGTTTCGTGGGATGGTCTTATGCATCTTGCTGGTTGCTACTTTACAAAGCATCTTTAATTATCAAAGAATCCAAAAAACCAAGGTGGTAGTGAGTTCAAAACTGCATATAGCTCAACACTGACTATTGTTCTTTGAAAATAGAGAAAAAAAAAAAAAAAAAGAACTTTCTCATGTACTGATATATAGCCCAAAAATAGTTAATGTTCTTCTCAACTAGCTATTGTAATTGCATTTGAATATTATAAGGTTGGTGCTCTGCAATAGGCATATCAATCCACTCCACAAGTAGTAATTTGGACTTTGGACCCACCATTTGGTAGCCCCCGACTTTCAATAAATTGATTATATACGCTTTTAGTTTTTTGAAAGAGTTAAATATGCTCATACAGCCAAAAGTAAAGAGAAAGAGGACCAACAAAAATAAAAGATAAATATGCTACAGTGATATGTTGGGTCGGTGCAATGACTTTTTAGCTTACAAGTTCTTCTTTGCAGTAATTGAATATTTGGTTGTTTATTTATATCCAGGATGGTGCAGTTATACTCAAATGAAGCTGGCAGAGGTCTATCGGGAGCTACTCAAATGATTAGTATGGGGATGCACGCATGGAGCTGCTTTTTCAATTTTTCACATTTGATCAAAAGACAACTTTCATTTTATTCTATTGTAAACGATATGTTCCCAGTAGTGTAATGAGGAAATGTTGATGTTTACAAGTTTATCGTCTTTTTTGTGCCTTGTCACAAGGATAATACCTTGCTTGATGTTTCTTGTTCTGATGTTTAAATAATCTTGCCTCCAAGCGCACAGTCCCATTGTAAATATGGTTCCAAAATTAACTCAACATAGATGAGCATTCTCAATGCTAACTTGAAATTTAAGTAGAGGTTCTAACATATATACAACATTCCAAATAGTCTCCTACATACAATGTATAAGTTTCAAAATACAGGTTCTAGAATACAAATTACAATGCATCAAGTACAGGTTCCAACAAAAGTCAAATAGACAACAACATTTGAAATAGCCCCAACATACAATGTACAAAGTTCTCCGACAGTATGCCTTCATTTCGATCGTATCAAATACAATGAAATTAAAATGGTAATAACCCAATACACATGAAGTAGTATGTGTTCACGCCAAATGTCTTGTTGCTGCCTTCCAATATCAACTTGTTTGTTGCGGACTCCCAACTCCCTCTTCACAATTTTTTCTTCTCTTTTTTAAGCTCCTCACTTAACAATGCAGCTTCCATCTTTACAAATTCTTTCTCATGGTCTTGTTTTGGAGGTGGTAAAACCGGTCTTTCCAAATTCCACCAAGTATAGGCACATTAAAAAATACACAAAACTAAAGGAAGAAGAAGAAAAAGATAAAGGAAAAAGATAAACAATCACTATCTCGTAACTAGAAGACATTGTACTTTGCAGCACAGGTTACTTCAAGCAAAAATGCTTGGCCAATCAAGTTACTTCAAGAAGACAATGGTGTTACTTCAAGAAAACGTGAGCATATAGACTCCAATTGTGCTTCAAAGCCTGGAAAAAAAGAAATCAACCTTTTAGGATATTAACTTATCAAAAGCATGGCTCAGAAGAAAATAACTTATCAGAAGCAACAAGAACAAGGAAATGATTACACATTGCCCAATATCTTTAATACTGTACACATACAAAGAAAAAACAATGCGGATAAATCTAGTATATCCTACTACAAGTGATACATAAGATGGATAATACTTCAAAGTAAGTCCCCAAACTGCATACGAAATATTTCTTTCATGCCAAATAAGTGCCTGTTCGTTGCCAAGCTCATTGAACTTCTCATGTTCATAGACATATAACCACATATCCTAATCAAACAAGAAACAAGAAATAAAATATAAGTACGGGAAGAAGAAGAATACAAAAATAGGATCGTGCATCCCCATTTACTCCCCATGGTTTGGGTCCGAAAGACCCTGCTTTGGTAATGTACACGACATAAACAAGAAAATAGAATACATGAATGGGAAATATTTGGTCTATGCACAACAATGAAAAACAGTATAAAGCAATAGCAGCCAAGAATAAATTCGGGCAACTGCGTTATACGTAAGTGGCAAAATCTAAAGATGGTAATGGATGGTTAGGGTTTTAAGGAGTCTACTATGTTGGCATATCAAATTAAATTCCACTTACTTACTTTTGGTTGATACTGTGGTTTATCTACTCTACTTTTTATCAGGTAGATAACGATGCAATTATCAAAACTCAAACATGCAAAAGAAACAAAAAAATAAAATAAAAAGACCATAATTTCCAAATCGCCACACAACCTAGCCGCAAAAAAATACATTAATAATCAGCCACACCAGGGCTCGGCCTTGTGAAAGAGATTGGAGATGAGTTGGGAAGGCTTGGTTTTGGGAGAGAAGAATTTGGAAGCGAAGTACCAAAAGACAACCATCCTTATGATATCCATAATCATCTGAGAGAACCCACCCTGTTGTTGTTGTTGCTGTCTACCTTTTGTCCTTGAACTTGCCCCTCCATCCCCTAGGGCAGCGCCATCTCTTTCTCTCTGATTCTCTACCCTGCAATGCCTTGTGCCATTTTCAATTTGAGGAGTTTCGAGCGTCACAACGAAAAAAGAGGGAAGAATTGAAAAAGATGGAAAATGCATGGTTGAACAAGGAAGAGGAAAGTGCTTCCCGCTCCAGACGAAACGCGCCGTTTCATTTAATCCACGTCAGAATGGTGCGCAATTCGGTCCGCATCATGCCTGCAAGAAGACTTTTCCTATTTTTAATTCAAAAAGTCTGTTTGCACTCGCGAGGGGCAACCCCCGTGTACACACCTCCACATGGATAAATGAAATGCCTGGGTTTCCTATGTTTAAGCTCCAAACAAATCAAATTTGAATTCGAACAGCCGTTGCTCTCACTCTCTTTCCTTCCATTTGGACAACCCACAAGTAGATTCAAAGGCAGCACAATCACTCTTCTTTGGACAACCCATTGCAGTCATCAACAAACAGGTTTGCATTTTGTCTTCTCGTCTTCTCATCTTGTTCTTCTCACCAACCCCACGAAGCCCTAACCCCAACACCAACCCACCAAGCAGCGGCTGATTAAATGCAAGCATACCTTCATCTTCTCACCAACCCCACAAAACCCGAAACCTTAACCCCAACCCCAACCCACCAAACCTTCTCACCAACCCCACAAAACCCTAACCCTAACCCCAACCCCAACCCACCAATTAGCTGCTGATTAAATGCAGGCGTATCTTCTTCTTCTTCTCACCAATCCCACGAAGCCCGAAAACTTAACCCACCAAACACTGCCCCACCAAACCTTGCCTCTCCCTGCCTTCATCTTCTCACCAACCGCATGATTGCCTCTATTCTAATTATTTTCTTCCTCGATTGTCTATGAGATTATGGGTTTATACGAATTTTCTCAACGTAGCATGGGCTTATTTTAATTATTTCCCCATAAATTCCTTCCAAAAGTAATGAAGATAGACCAAAGACCGTGGAAGTTAAAATTTCTTTGTTTAGTGTTGATAATGCAAATTTTGGCTCGATTTCTTTTGTATTCCGCCTAGGTTTTTTGTGGGTCACTCAATTTACAAAGGGAAGGCATATTTTTTGAAGATATTTTATATTGAAGATATTTTTTTTCATGATCATAGTTATTCATGGTTGCAACTTTGCTCTATCTCTGTCTCTTTCTCTTAGAGAATCAGAATTATACGATGTCAGCTACTTATTTGGCTACTACTTATCCTCGATCAGATTTGTCGTCTATTAAAAAATTATTGTTTATGTGCTTATTAGAGTGACTGAGGAAATGGTACATCTAACATCTAACTTAAGTGGGCCCTTCTATCTAATCTGCTAAGCTATGTAAACCAGTGTTTTTGGTACCGTACCGTACTGGCCGGTACGGCCGGTACATTCCGTACCGGTCACCAGGCTGGTACAGGTAAGGTACCTGTTTTATACCGGCTGAAATACCGGCCGTACCGGCCTGTATTTCGGCCTGTACCGGCCTGTACCGGCCGGTATTTCGGTAATTCGGCCTTCATTTTTTTTTTTTCATTTTTTTAAGTTATAATCTTATTTTTTTACCCCAATTCATATTAGGCTATTTATAATTTATATATACATGTGTATTCATGTATAATTTATTCATATATAGATTATTATTTTGAAATATAATTTATATATATATTTATATATATAATTTATTTATATATCGACTATTCCGAAACGGTACACGAAACGGTACCGGTACCGAAATATTTCGTTTCAGTGCCTTGACCGGTACGCCATCCGGTACGGTATTCAAAACATTGATGTAAACTCATCCTTAAGTTGTACAAATTAGGTGAATTATACGATGACAACTATTTATGTATAATGACAGCTATTTGGGGAGAGTCTTCAAGAATAAGTTCAATCTGTATTGGTCATTTGTTCTTTATATTCATGGTTTGGATTTCATTGCAAAATGTTAATGGATTGTTTGATTAATTTAAAGCAATGAGCAAGACTGGTTGTGATATTTTTAGCATGTATCCTTGTATGTGATGCTTACTTTGTCATGTTGTTTTGGAAGAATTTGTGTGCCACATAACAGAACATTCCAAGTGGTTTGTTATTTTTATGATTGTGATTTTGGTCCATGCTAGAATGTCGTCGTCATTATTATCATCATCATTGTATTTTTCACCTTTTATTAAACATATTTTGAGGGGTTGAAGCCACACTAAAATACTCAAATATTAGAAAAAATCCCGGACGACCTTAAGATGTCCAAAATACAACACAGAGGTAACCCCATTATTTGTAAATCTTAAATTTTTGGTAAAAAATGATTGATATATAGTACATCTAACATTTTCATTCATGTATTTTATTGAAGGGATTACCAAATTATAAGTTTTTCAAGTGGGTAGATAATAATCAAGAAATGCAGCTTCAACTACAAGAAAGAAACGATGAATTGTTAAAGAAAGAAGAACTCATCGAGAAGATGAAGCTTGAGGTTCGTAAGAGTGTGGATGATATTGAGAAGAGAAAGATGGTGCTTTGGGATCAAGAAGCTGAAATAAGATGTTCACGAGTCCTACTCCGATTGTATTGGGTTCTTTCAATTGTTGGCTCATGTTACTTATGTGTATCTAAGAAATTTCAAAAATTGACAAGTGAATATTGTTTAGTATTTGGCATTAACTGGGGCGCGTTACTCATGTATGTATTCATAAGTTTGTCTAATGTTATATGCTATAATTTATGTTAATTGAAACGTGTATTGAGAATTGTTATGCTTTTTGGTGTATTGAGTGTAATTTCAATATACTAAGGCCAAAACAACGTGTAGCAGGAGCCTAATTGAGGACCGCATTCCTTGCTTCAATGACACAAGAACTTTCGATCCCACCACTGACTTGGTGCAAATTCACTCGTGCTTGTACATGACTCTGTACATACACAATGGAACCCATGAGTTAGTACATACACATTGCAAATTCAACTGTGCAAATTACTCACACAAGCATGGGTAGCTAGGTTCTTTTTTCTTTCTTTATTTTTTGATGGATCAATGCATCGACAATTTTAAAGCTTGAGCAATGGGTGCTGAAACGTGGATTTGGTTCCCTTGCCAGCCATTAGTAGTGATGATAGGTAACTAAAATAAGCTGTCATAAACACTCAGAACTGTAGCACAATACAAAAGGTGCAAACGAAGTAAACGTCATAAAGCACTAGCCTTCTCATCGAATAAGCTGTCATACACCTAAAACAAACATTCATTGACAACTCAATTTATGATTCCACATCCATCATCCAAAAATCTCATACCAACCAAAAATAAAAAGCTATCCATCCAAAAATAAAAAGTTATCAATCCAAAAATTCCATATCATCCGAAAATAAAAAGCTATCCATCCAAAAATAGAATACCATCCAAATATAAAAAGCTATCCGTCCATCTATTTCATACCATCCAAAAATTTCATACCATCCAAAAATAAAAAGATATCCATCCAAAACCTAAATACCATCCAAAAATAAAAAGCTATCCATCCATCTATTTCATACCATCCAAAAATTTGATACTATCTAAAAATAAAAAGCTATCTATCCAAAAATAAAAAGTTATCCATCCAAAAATTTCATACCATCCAAAAATAAAAAGCTATCCATCCAAAAACTGAATACCATCCAAAAATATCAGTGTCATTTGTTCCAAATACACAAAACACAAATTCACCCACTGTCCATGAATTACATTCAATACACAAACTTCATTGTGTCGGTTGTGTGTCCATGAACCCAAGTTGCACCGGTTGTGATTCATCGATCCCAAGTTGCACTCGTTGTGATTCAACCAACTAAAATTGTATTTGTAACGGATAATATTAACTACCAGATTGTGATATGGATACTACTAAATAAATATGTAATTAGTTAAGAACTCTTAAACTTTCTTAACTCCTACATGCCACTAATATTGGTCATATCTATTTCTGAAGTGGCAAATAAATTCCTAGAAGTCTTTACAGTTGGTTTATCTCCTTCATCTCCCTAATAATCAAATAACAAATAACAAAACACATTTGGTAATCCCAGTAGTGCTAAACTATAAATAAACATGTAAAGTTAAAAAAAAAAAAAAAAAGTGCACTTGTTTACGTTTCTCCTTCACTGGTAATTTGTTTGTTTGTACTTTAACTTTTCGCATGCTTTTCTCCATCTTTGATGCTCTCCTCAATGATGGGGATCTGCCTTTCCCTCTCACAGCTAGTGGACTAAGTACTTTCTTTGAACTACCCATGGTAGTGGTGTCCTTTGCCGTAATGAACATTGGAACCCATGAGAGTTATTGATGGGGGTTCTTGGTCGTCACCATATAAGTTCATCATTGCAAATAACTTTTGTATTGCATCCTTAATATGTTTTTTCGAATCCGCTGCAAGAGTAATCATCTTATAACATATATTCAATAAACATGAATATTGGTTAGCATCTACCCGCTGATCCCCTGTGTCATAATTGCTGTGGATTAACGTGTATCTTCTCTTAATGTCCTTCCTCAATCAATCTAAAGTATACTTTTCTGGCAAAGATTTTATGCCATTTGAATACGACAAAAATATACCTGCACAATATACTCCTTATTTGAAATAACCTACATGAACACTTTGCAGCTACATTATCTTCACAAAAGTCCATTGAATGTGTAACCAGCTTAGTGAAGTCTTCGACACGAACTTCATCCTTTACCAGATAGGTCTTTATTGCACCATCTCTCTTAAGTAACTCTTGAGCCAGATCGATAATGATCTGAAGTTGCTGCTGAACTTCCTTGAATTTTGCATTTGTGTACAATTTTTGAAATCTCTTTTCAATCGGAGATCTAGAGATGCAGGGAATAGTGACACTAAATGAGTGGAAGTTTGCACTATTTTCATTCTCAATTTTTTTTTAATCCATTGTCAAACTGGTCGATGAACTATTTCAAGTTCATCTTAGCATGAACATAATCCTCAAAAAAAGTATTTATGCTCTCACTTCATTGCATTGTACTCATTCCCACCCAAAAAAATTTTTTCAAGAATGCCAGTACCCAATGCTCTCCTCAGTGTATAAACTTCGCAGTCAGGGATTCTACTACAAGTTGTAAGTGGTGATTAGTTGATTCCAACATTTTTCAAACTCATCAATACTTTGTGTGTTATACACGCATTTCATCAATACACTTTTCATCTCACTTTTGTTTGAAGCATGGGAGGCAAGTTTTTCAGGGACTTTCTTTAGTATATGCCATAGACAAAATCGATGTCAAGTATTTGAAAAGACAATAGTAATAACATTCTTCATCGCTCTATCCTGGTTTGTGATAATATTTTTTGGAGCTATACCATCCATACATTGCAACCAGGTCTGGAATAACCATACAAACGTTTCCGTATCCTCACTGGATATCAATCATGCACCTAATAGAATTGACTGACCATGGTGGTTTATACCAACAAATGGTGCAAAGGGCATTTCATATCTATTCGTTAAATATATAGTGTCGAATGTGACCACATCACCGAAATACTGATATTCTGCCCTGCTACGGGGGTCTGCCTAAAAGACATTCTATAACCTCCCATTATCATCTAAATCCATCAATACAAAAAATCTAAGATTTTTGTATTGCATCTTTAAAAAATACTCTCGAATTGCTCTAGCACCACCTTTCCCAAGTCGCAGATGTCTTGCATTGTCGATATAATTTTGAAAATCATTTTTAAAAAACGAGAGGTTTTCGAATCCACTCGCACCAACAATAAGATATCCGAAGCTCTTATTCATCCAGATGCCAACCAAATTATTTGTAACTAATACTCTTTTTACTGACTCACTTACTTCTATATTACATATGAAGAAGCGAGATTTAGTTGGAATGAGACGGTGGGTATGGACATTATGGACTGTTGTCAACCGAAACTTTCCATCAATTTTTAAGGCATTGATCTTGGCCTTACATTCTGTATTTCCTGTCGGTTGTGGTCTGGCGACATTCGACGTTCTATTACGAGCCTTCCCACCATGGACACAACTAAGGATAGCATATCTAATATTGTCATCCTCTCCCTTCTCAGTCCTTCTTGTCATCACTCCAAACCCGCATTTCTTAACATACTGCTTATAATAACTCATTACTTCTTTAAAAGAATTAAATTCTATCCTCAACTTTGGCTCCTCAATCGTATCACCAACAACCTCATTCTCTAACAGAGGTGTTCCGGCAGTGCCATTCTCAGTTTCTTGTGAATATGGTCTATATTTGTAACTTTCTTCAACTCTAGTGGAGGTACATAGAATATTAGTTTCCCTACACTCGGGTATTTCCTCTACACCAACTTTCTACTCGAAGCAGAGTTTGTAGTCATGAGAGGAGTCGGAAAACCGGTATTCTGCAAAAAGAACAAAAAAGGTTGACATTATACTTTAAAAAAAAAAAAAAAACTCAACTTACAAAAAATAATACAAGAACATAGTTGTATCACTACTTGAATGTTGCTTGAATATTGGTAGCTGAATATGGCAAAAAAGCCGATGACCACGTTGGAATTGGTTCATAGTTACTGTGTATGTAATTTTTTAAGTTTGAAATTGTTGATGGTATGTCCTAAGATGTTATATGATAAGTTATTCATGTGTTTTGGAAATAAATATAAACTCAACACAGTCCTAAAAGTTTAAAAAATTTTAATATACTGCGATTGGGGGGTTTGAACTAGATGGTGTTAGTGGAGATGTGTGTTCTCCCCCTTTTTCCATGCTGAGAGGATATGAGCTATATGTGCTCCCTCTATTCACTTTTAAGGAAGAAAAGAAAATAAATCCATATTATTAATAACTTTCTAAAACCTCACAAAACTAAAGAATCTTAATGAAACCATTTAATAAAGTATTTTGTTTATCTTAAAGATGGCCTGAAGCCATTTTTCATCAAGTAATAGGGAATGCAAGGATCCTTTAATTGAGGTAAATTTCCCCAAGTCCTTTAATAGTGGCTTCTGAGATCACTCTCTTATCCATTTAGAGGCTGCTCCCAACTTTACATTCACAGTCAAATGCACATTGATGGTTGGTGGAAAGGATGACAAAAAAAAGAAGGATAAAGAAGATGATGAGTAATGTTGATATATGGTAAAAGGAATTCATAAAAAAATGTAAGTTACAAATGTAAGTTAATCACTCCACCAAGAAAAGTAAACAAATCATTATGTCTAAAATATCATATCACAGTCAAGTCAAATTGATAGTTAAGTAGCTAACAGATTTGCTGTGAACTTGATTTAGACTGGAATTATTGTGATGAGGGGTTTTGGAGAAATCTCCAAGACCACAAAGTTTGGAATACACACAATATGCACAGACGTTTCCTTTCTATTTTCTCACATTGACACGCACATCAATTATGTCAGATTTCAAAGTATGTTTTTTTTTTTTAATTTTTTTTTTTATTTCTATAAGCTGTAAATGCCAAAAAAGTACGGTTTTTTTTGTAAGCTATAAATGCCGAGAGAAAAAGAGCAATACAAGTGTACTGGAGATGCTTCAGCTTGCCTAGCTCTGTTTTTTTTTTTTTTTCTCTAAGTTGTAAATGCCGAAAGTCACAAACAACAATACAAATCCCTGAAATGCAAACTAAAATAATATTTAAGTGTCAACGTAAACCGCAAGAAACGCACCAGGAATTCACAAGAATGCAAAAAATACTTAACAAGACATGCTTTTCAAAGAGCCTGCTTCTCAAAGCATGCAAACCAATTCCTGGAAGCAGAACATGCTTATAAACAACTTACCCACGATGACGAGACGACAACGACTACTGGCAGAGCTTCAGCCACCCCCAACGACTACCACCGGTCTAGATTCGGTGGTTTTCTTCGACTGGATTTGGGTCCTGCTCTAGGTGATCTAGCTCTCCTCAACAAAAATAAAAAAATCTTTGCTTTCTTCTTTCTCGATTTGGTTTTACACTTTCTCTATCATTTTGTGTTTCGCGTGTTTCTTCTCTCTCTCTCTCTACTAACGTGGCATTAAATAACAAAACTGCTACATACCCCCGGGAAATAACCCCGCCGCGTCCCCGTGACTGACGTGGCAGTTGCCACGTCAGAAAAAAATGAAAAAGCAGAAACAAAACGCGGGGAAGAGAAAAATTCATTTTGAAGTAGAGTTGCAAAGCACCAAAACCTGAGCTACAGATTGCCCTCGCTAAAGTGTCGTCTTTGTTCGCCATCTTTCATTGCTGTTGCCGTCATCACGTACCCGTAGCTTTGAGTGGTAATGAAAATGAACCTATGGTTCAGTGAACTTGACTCCTTGGCAAGCTGCGAGATTGTGTTCCATGTACCCGAAAACCAAGTAAAGACTACAAGACATTGTGGAAGTCACCAAGCCTTCGAGCTTAACCACATTAGGGTGATCAAGGCGGCACAGAACAAGAATCTCTTTGGCCATGAATCTTATACTCTCAGGCTCTAAATTATCGAATCTAACCTTCTTCAGAGCAACTATTTTCCCAGTTATTAGATCCTTTGCTTTATATACATTGCTATAAGTCCCTTGCCTGATCTCAACAAAAAAAAAAACTCCAAAAATGATATATTTCAACAATTATAATAATAAGGGCATTTTGATTTCAATATACCAAATTGGGAGAAAACCAAAATTTAAACTTGAGCTTATTACAATGGATAATGGAATCAAAATTGGGGATTTTTGAGAACCTTGGTGAGCTTCTCGAATATGTTGGCGTGGCGAGGAATCCAATCCTTAATGGCGTTGCCGACGAACGCAATGTCCTGGCGAGGCTTCCGGTGATCTGGTGCTGGGAAGTCGCCGGTGTATCTCGTCTTATTCTACCTACCTTTCTCGATAGCATCCTCCCTGGCCCTACTGGTGGGGACGCCGTTGGTGATGAGAATATCCTTGGTGCTGCGGTGACGTCTGTGGTTGTCTCCATCGCGGGTAGGTCGGTGTTCGGTAGCGGATGTGCTGAGAAGACAACTCATCCGTCAGGGCATCGATGTCGAGTAGTGTTGGTGGCGGCGCATCGAGAATGAAGAGATGAACGCTCAACCGACATCGTGAAACCACTGGTTAGGATCTTCAAAGTTGGTGATTCGCGCAGCAGAGTGCAACGATGTCGTATTTAATAACTGCAGCGAGAGAGATGGTGGTGGCGGTTCTCTTCTCAGGCGAGTGTATGGAACAGAGCGGATGAAAAAGGAAAAGGATAAGAAAGGTATGCAAAGACTATGCAAGATCGGGGGTGAGGATGAAGGGGATGAGCTTCGCGGGGTCGAGGAGAAGAGAGAACACAGAGGGAAATCGATCGATGGAGTTTCTCGGGATCCTGATGGGATGAGAGAACACAGATATCGAAGGAGAGGGATGAGAGAAAACAGAGGAAAATTGAAGGTTTCTGAAAATGGAATAGAGAAGAAGAAGGAATTTTGAAGAGAAAATAACAACGCCGTTTTGTTTTTATCCACATAGGACAAGAGGACGCGGTGGGGATACCGCGCGGTTGTACATAGAGTTTTCCATTATATAAATCAGTTGATTCCTCGTGTACCCATCCCGTGTACCTGTAGAAGAACTATTTTTCATTTTTGATGGCCACGCAAGGTGTGCAAGGGCTCGTGTACCTATGGAGGTGCACAAATACTATATAATTTTTTATAGTTATATTTTCTTCTAGATAAATATTTTAATCGTAAAAAAATTTATAAAAATAAATTTATATATTCACATAATTTGTTATTGTATAACATATTATAAAATTATTTTTATTATAAAGTAGATCTAACATATCATATGATCAAATCAAGTCAATTTATGAGTTTAATTTTATAAAATCTATTTATAGTTAATGTATTTATTTAGAAGAAAAGTAAATTTACAAACTGATGTGCATTGATAAGATATGCCAAGTTCTAAAAATAATTTTATTGTAAAGTCGATCTAATGTATCATATGAAGTTACATCAGTTTATAAATTTATTTTTATAAAATCTCTTATGAATGTAGCATTTTTCTTGGAGAATGGCTTGCTATTTTTTATGAAAACCCACCCATATTTTATATAATGATGAAATGTTACAACTTGCACTCTTTTTGGTTTTCAAGTCAATATATATATGGATTAAATATTCTTATCTATAAAAAACAGTTACATAAGAAATAACAATTCAATTATTTTTCCTATAAAAATGAGCAGTCCAAGTTTGCCATATTCTCAAAAAATATATATTTAAAAAAAAAAAAAACAGACATTTGATTACATTAGTTCCGATTAAATTTCCCATTTAGAAAAGATGGAACCATATATCTTATTTATAGAGTTGTTTGAATGGTTTGAGTTTATACGTAATGAAAATTGCTTGGCGGCGGACGTACGGATATTCACAGTCAAGTTACTGTTTAGATATTTTAAGCTGGAGTACTGTACTTTAACCCCATATATGCGCGCTCACACACAATATTCTATGCTATTAAGAAAGACAATAGCCCCGTCATTGAGGGGCTTTTGAGGCCGCACCACCGGCTTAAGAGGTTTCAGATTCTTTGTATCTGCCATTCGTTCACCTTTTCAGGTGGCGCATGTTTTGCACGCGCCACCACCATTTGTGTTAACCATTTACCGACGACTTGACTCAGATTCTTGTTAGTATTCTATATTACCGCTTTTCCTGATCCGAGATCTTATAAGAGGGATTGTAGATCTCTATAAAAATTATCTCAAGATAACAAATAACAGTACACTCGCTACCTTTATCGCTTCTAGCAGAGGTTCCATTGCCACCAACGGTGGTTCCATTGTTTACAGCATAAATATCTTATTTCTATCTTTTTATAAGATATATATAGGGATCAAGAAATTGATCTCAAATATATCTATTTTTTTTCTTTGTTTTACCGCTTTGCATTATCGTTTATTGCTTTGAAGCGTTTATTAGAAAACTCCACATTTTTCTCATGTAGTTTAACGAAGTTAACTTGGTTAAAAAAAAAAAAAAAAAAAAAAAAGCAAGAAAATCCATTTTCGACATTCAATGTGGTCCTATACTTTGAAAAGCATGCTTTGGAAAAGGAAGAACAAACCTTTGAAAGTCATGATTGCCGGCTAGCACTGCAATATTGTATGGTGCATGTACGATATAATCTATATTTATTTTTGTACTTTCTTTTTTGTGCTTATTTCACGTCCATGTCATCACTCATCGATACCATATGAAGTTGTGACATATGTGTGTGTCTATATATATAGATGAATTATAATCTCTTTCGGCATGACACAAGCATGGCTGCAAAACTAGTAAGAAAATGTTTGGTTATGCAGGTTTTAGTCTTCTTCCTGCTGGTTTCTGCACTTGCTTCTCCACTAAAAAAGAGGAAATCTTTAAAAGAAATCAAAGAAATAAACTGTGAAGGGCCTTATATCGGTCTGGTTACAGTGTTTCCACCTGAAGAGACTGCTTTTCTTGCCACTGGGGCTTTCAAGCCTCACAAGACTCACCCATTTGTGGATTTGTCAGGTTTGATTTTTCTCCATACATGTTTGTTGGATATGTGGTAATTACTTATTTTAGTTGAGGTGTAGTTTAAGAAAACGACTTGGAATTGCAGGCCGAAGATTTAGGGTGGGAAAGATCGTTGATAAGAAAGTCATCTACGTGAGGTGTGGAGATGGAATGGTAAAATAAGCCCTCTCAATCTGTCTTGATATTGTTTGATGCACCAGGTTTTGGAGTAATTTCTTTGACAGATAGCCATAGATATTGCAATTGTTGATATGAAATGGCACTTCACCATATAAAGCTAGTACTCAGCATTCAGCAATGAATTAAACTCCGCTGCGAATGGTGGTCATGCTATTATACGGGGTTGACCGAGAATACCAACATAACCAGTTTCACTCGATTTTTCACTCTCAGAATGAATAAACTGAATCTATATTCTCTTAATTTTGACCTTATAGTTGTTCTTGCTTCGGGGGAAGTATTAATAAAACAGAGTAAATGTATTTGCATACTAAGTGTTTGAATAAAGCTCTTGAAGAAAGTCCTCACAGAAACCTCACTTTTCATTCATTGAATATTTTCCTTTCTTCTTTTTCATACATTACAGTATATACGAGGTCAGTATATATAGACCTTTCCATAACAGATTTTGCAGTCCATTGCCATTCATCTTTTGACACCTGTCTAGCCTAGTTTATTACAAGAAGATTCTGCAGACTTATTCTCAACTATTCTAGAAGAGTCTTTGGAAGCGCACAATTCTACTGCCTCAATAAGTATCGCCTCAGCCTCATTTAATGTGGTCTTGGTCAATCAGGTAAATGCTGCAGCAGCAACGCAACAAATGCTGGATTTGTTTGACATAAAAGGGATAGTCCATTTTGGCATTGCTGGGAATGTAAATGATTCTTTGTCCATTGGAGATGTTACCATACCCAAACAATTTGCTCACACCGGCATTTGGAGTTGGCTGGTACATATTTAAGTTGATAACTTTAGTCTCATTTCATCTTCCATGCATATCTCCCTTTGTTTTTCAGCCCAAGTGTCTGGAAAAAACCCTTTTGTTGACAGAACCCCAGTGCACCATCGATCCCTGATGCTGTTGCTCACTTGGATGTTGCAAGATACAATGTACCAAAAGGTGAAGGAGCCAATTTACTGGGAAGTTTTGCATATCATTCGGAACAATTCTTCTCCGAGCTGGGGAAACCCAATACAGCTCGGCCTCTGGTTTGGGCACAAACAAGTCAGCAATGGCTGGATCTTGCTGCCAACTTGGAGGTATGACTTAAAGTTAAGGCTTTCCTCTTCTTAAGGAAACGACTGATCTCACTTTGAGAACTTTCTGCTATTGTTGACTGTCAAAAAGTCTAAAGTTCGAAGCATATTTAGATTGTCCACCTTTGATTGATTTATTGCCTTTTGAATTTAACTATCCAAGGGGATGGAACTGCAACAATGTGTGAATTCAAGCTTGTGCCTCCCAAAAAAGCCTAAGTTAGTAGTAGGATTGAGGGGTTCATCAGCCAACATTTTTGTGGATAATGCGGCTTACAGGGACTTTCTGATACGAAATTTTGGGGTGTCATCAGTTGACATGGAGAGTGCAGCTGTAGTAATGGTAAGTTTCCTATTTACTCTACAGTTACAGTTCTATCCGAACTTTAAGACGTAGAGTAAGAACGAAATAGACACGTGAAATGGACCTGAAAACATGTATAGTTGTCCAGGTGAATTGATCTAGGAGATCTGAATCCTATAATTACTAGTGCAATTTTTACATGGCCCTCCTTTTAGGTTTCTTAAATCTAATTAGCGCAGTTCAAAACAGCAAACTTCTAAGAACACTTTAGATGATCAAACACAAAAACGAGTGTGCTTTAGAACTTCTGATGATTGGAACTTGTTCTGTTCACAGAAAACAACTAACAGAGCGGGTGATTTTACATTTTCTTTCCAGACAAGCTTGTCAAATGGCTTTCCGGTGGTAGTCATTCGAGGACTATCAGACATGGCTGGAGGACAATCAGGAGAGAATGCAATTCAGATATTCGGATCCCTTGCAGCACAAAATGCTGTCAAAGTGGTTGTTCAGTTCATCAAGACATTACCATAATTCAATGATGTGGTCTCTCAATTATTGAGATGTAATATTGTAACATAATGGTTTGTCAAACACAAATAATGGAAAAATGTGATAGTTGATTATATTTTTAATGCTAATAATGTTTCACAGAGTTCAAACACCTTCTCATTCTACTTCGTAGCTAGATTGTCATGTGTGGTATGTACATATAGATCATGGACTTAGCATTTATGATCATGAGTTTATAGATCATTAAACATTAACACAAACACGACACAACAACTGGGGTGCAAACAATCATTTAGGGCTACAATCCTTGGTGAAAAGCCAGCAATTTAACTAGTTCTGTATAGTAAACTTTTGAGGATGCGGTGCATGAAACTGAGGTTTATTCTGTAAGAGTGGATTCGAAGGGTCCTGGTTTAGAGAGGTTCCCCGATATTTAAATTTAAAAAAAAAAAAACACGCGCACACACAAATACAACAATTGGGTCTGTCCAATTATGAAAATCATGAACGAACAACAAAAACCTTCCAATCCATGTATGTAAATTAAACTTTTACACACAAAATATATAATACACCATCAATATTCAAACAATATTAGAAGTTGCCAACAGCAGCAACGTCCTTTGTGCCATCGATCTATGAAAAACCAAAACCAAAATAAACAACCGGCAAATTAAACAAGAATATATGAATATTCCTAAGATGTGTGATGATGCCGCTTTGAATTTTCTTGGATTGGAGATTGGCCGGGGCTTCTTGAAACAGGAGACAGCTCGGCCGGCATGTCGCCAAGAGCAGCAAGGATCCGGTTAATACTTAGGGAGCGAACTTGTCTAAAACTAAGTGATTTAATGTCGCTGTTTCTGGAGAAGATGCTCGATGATTTGGAGAGGATGAGATAAACCAAAGCCTGGACAAGAACAAACATGGCAACCTTCGGGAGCACATCTGCTAAGCTGCTGATTTCCATGATCATGATTCTGATCTTAATCGACTATATATAGATCGAGGTGCTGCAGCTACTGCCTGCTTGTTGTTTGAGTCCTAGCAAGATTTAGCTTGAGATGGAGGTGAATTCGGATAAGAAAAGACCACGCAGATCAGACATCCATATATAGACAGAAAGACTGGCCGATCAGTACAGGATAATTAATTACAAAAGCCTACCTCTTTGACCAGCCGCCTCAGAACTAGATTAAACGCGTCAATTAATTAGACATCAGAAAAGCAAGACAATAGCTAATATTATAAACGATCGACCAGTACTGATAATATATATATATATATATATATTTATATATATATATATATATACTCAACGTGCTCGTTTTAATTGAAATGTGTAATATTTTAGAAATTTTATTTGTTGAACAGAAAATTTTAAAGATTTATTTTTAAGAGAGAAGGATGTGATATTTCATATTTACGTGTATTTTAATTGAAGGATTATTTAAATAATTATAATTAGTGATTTTCTTGTTTTAAATTTAACGTGTTTTGTGTTGTATTATTTTATTATTTCCAAGTTATGAAATTTAAATAATGTGCTTTCTTAATATTAATTATTATTTTACATTTAAATTACTCTTTGCTTTAATTATTTTATTGTTGGGCTTTAATTATTTTATTTTATTAATATTGAGTTGTAGTGTTTTTATTTAACTTTTATTTATTTTTATTATGCCATTTTTATTTTATTGGACATTTATTTTTGGATTGAGCTTGTTTTTAGTGGGTTATTTTCTGTTTTGGGCCCAAGCCCAGTCGATTTTTAGGCCCAGCCCGTGGGCTTTTTCTAGCTCCTACACCATACGGTGCATTTTGGCCTTAATGTCCTTAGGGCTTTATTTCTTTTCTCTTCTTCCTTCTCTTCTTCATTTTTCATTTCTTCCTTCCTTCTCTTGAGCCGATTGCTTCATCTTATCATTTCTTTCATTTTTCATCTGGTTTTATTTTTAGTTCTTCACTGATGTGCTGTCCATGCGTGGAGGTGGATGTTGGTGTTGCTGAAGATGTTCAACTGTGTGGGTGGTTTGCTTGTTGACACAGTGGCTTGGCTTCTCATATGGTGGCTCCCTATGGTGCTCTTCCGTTTGTTTCAGCCGTGGTTGGATTTTGAACGTGGGGCTGTGACTGCTCTGCTTTGGATGAAGGAAAATAGAGTTGTTGCAATTCCCCCTATCCATGGGTGGTGTTTTGTGTCTTTTGGTTTGCATGGGTGGTACAGTAATTACTGAGTGAGTAATGATTCATGCATGCCTACCAAAATAAAAGCTAGCAGTCGAAATCACGCAGGAAAGCAACAAACATTAACTTTACCATGATTCATGCAATGAATGGCGTTAACTTTAACGGGAAAACAATAAAAACCGTTAAAACAAGATTTTCCGTTTGATAGTCACTTTATATATATAAAGATATATATGGTTAAGAAATGTATACCTTTTTTTAATCAGAATAAGATTTATTATTAAAAAATTAATTTTTTTTATATGAGTTTCTTATCTATTTATTTTTTTAAAATATGATATACTTACACATGACTAAAAATATTATTTATTATTATTATATTATCGAAGGAAAGGGTACGTAGAAGTTTCTGATCAAGAGATGGGTGTAAAAATGGTCATATTTGACTAGAGTCAATTCTGTGAAGGCTTTCTGATCGAAATATTGAAAGGAAAATTCTACGCATGGTATTCTCACAAGGAGGTTATATTACCCACTAATCTATCAATTTTTCTTTACAAAAAATAAAAACTGATCATGATAAAAAAGTTTCAAAACTTTATAAAGTGGAATGACAATTATAGGGTTATCCCCGGGACTGAACCGGCCCAACGGGCTTGGCCCATGAGACATAGGAAGGCCACAAGCCCGGGAGCAAGGAAAGGACCAGGGCAGGCCAGCCCAGGGGGGCCAGTAGTAGGAGCAACTGGAGGGCACGTGCTGATCGGAAATCACTTGACACCATCACTAATCCATAAGATTTTGCAAGTAGGGACAAGAGTAGTCCCTGCCCTAAAGCCTTGACGACCGAGCACATCCAAGAGTGGGTGCACCTGACCGAGGGCATGCTGCATTAAATGAGGCACAGAGACAAACACGCTATAGCCAGAGAACCACGCCGCATTCAATACCCCAAGGGTAGGTACCCCACGATGTGCTCCCTCAGGCGCCTATGGTTGCCACATTGCCACATTGTCACCTAGTAGGGAGCTTGACAGCATGCCTAACCTGAGTAGGGACTAGCACCCCATGATCTTCCTTGTTGGCAGAGCCAGGCCAAGTATAAATACCCCCTCACTCACAGAGAGAGGGAGACTTCCTCTTCTTCTACACACTTTTACACTTTATTCTCCATAATTTACAAAGAGAACACCCACTTATTTTAGCATCTGAGGTGTCCTATACCACCTCAGAGCCCACATTTCTTCTTGGTTGTAGGTTCAATGTGTGGGCTTTCGTGGAACTACTCAAGCTGCAAAACACGACATCAACATAACCCTCATCTTCATGTAGTGCAAATTTGCTTAATTATAATATTCTTGTAATTACTTGACCCACATATACTATAAATTCCTTAATTGTGATATGAACAGTAGATAACTACAATTCTATTCATTTTACTTATCACTTAATTAAGATCAGCACAAGACATGAATCATGGTGGTAATACTTTAATTATATATAGTCATGAATACTTCTTATCATGCATGTATCATATATCAATAATGCTAGATATAATTATGGGTTTTAAAAGCTCCACATATATTTTTTTTTAAAAGAGTGAAATCTACTATATATTAAAAAGTTAATTTTTTCATGTAGATTCTATATAATTTCTCATTATATCTATTCTATTATAATAAGTGGCCATCTAACTGTGAATAGTAAATTTTTTTTTTTTATTAACTGTTTTGTTTTTCCGTTAAGTCTTGTTTTACCAAAAGGTCCTTAAAAACCTTTTACCATTTGACGTGTAACTCTCTTGTAGAATTTAATGAATGATTATTTTGCTATTATTACATATATACCCTTAGTGTAGGCCTTGTACTGAGCCTCAATATTTGTATTTGCATAAATAATAGTTTTATTTAAATTATATTATTAACTATTATTCTACTACAATTAAATTCAGTAATAATGATAATAAGAAATTAAAAATTGTTTGAATAGATTAGTCTATTGTATTCTACTATGTTTAGGGGTGAAAACTGACCTCATCGGCGTGGTTTTTGGGTAAAACCGACGCCGACCGATGAGGTGAGATTTGCTGGAACAACCAACCGTAACCGATCGATGGGGAGGAGGAAAATCGTCCGTATCTACTTTGGCAGTTCACAATCAGTTTTCGATTCCTCTAGCGGTGCTGGTTCTCGGAGAAAGTAGAGAGAGAGAGTTACAGAGGAGAGAGAGAGAGAGAGAGAGAGAGAGAGAGAGAGAGAGAGAGAGAGAGAGAGAGAGAGAGAGAGAGAGAGAGAGAGAGAGAGAGAGGATGTGAAACCCAGGTGAATTGGGGAAGAAGAAGAAGAAGATCAAAACGACGCCGTTTGGTTTTAAATCCAACGGCGTCGTTCTACTTTTTTTTTTTTTTTTTGGTTTCTGATAGATAAAACGACACCATTTGCTTTAATACAGACGGTGTCGTTTACATGTGTTTTACAACTGATAGTATCAAACGACGTCGTTTCACTTAAGTTTAAGTGGAACGATATCGTTTTATATAGGTATAAATTAAAAAAAAATATATATGTATATGTGGTCGGCCGGTTCAGCGATTTGAGCTGACCTCAAACCGCCGGCTCAAATCGCGATCGAACTGACGGAAGTCAGTTTTGTTAATTTTCTGTCGCTTGCCGACCGGTTCCTGACATACTTTACACATTGATCATATCCTAATATATATATATATATATATACACGTACGTACAATGCTCCTCTATACGAATACTTTATATATAAGCAATCAAATTTTAGGAATTACTACCATGAATAGCTTGGACCCTTCTCAAATCATGTCCTTTTTTCTCACGTACATTGATCACTAATAATTGTGGTACTAGATTTTATTACCACCTCCTCGTGCATGCACACCTCTTACCAATCGAAAGCTAATTAAGGTACTGTTTGACCATAAGAAATTTTCATCTCAAACATAAAATTTTCATCTCATTATTATAACTTTTTTAAATTTTCATACAAAATATAATAAACAATTTAACTTTTTTTAAATCCAATACAATAATAATATTTTAATATTTAATTTTAAAACTCAAAATTCTCATCCAAAAAATCTCAGTGCAAAGCAAAACCTAAGGCTCTACTTGAACATTGTGAAAGCGTTTGATCTCATCTTATTTTATCATTATAAATATTTTAAATTTTTATACAAAATATAATAAACAATTCAACTTTTTCAAATCCTAAAATAATAATAATATTAAAAAATAATATTCTAACAATATTTTATTTAACTTTCAACTTTTATCTAAAACTATCTCATCTCATTTCACTATCCAAACTACACCTAACTGTGGTGCCGTCGAGGCCATGGGTTGTCTCTCTCTAGCAAAGCCTCCCATCTTATCTCATATTAAAAAAGTCTATCATCTCATATCATCTCATCTCATCTTATTTTAATATCCAAAAACCATAAATACAAATATTTTTCAATTTCAAATATTCAACTTTTTCATCTAATCATTACTTAATTATCATTACAACTTTTCTAAACTTCCAAACAAAACACAAAAAATAATTTCAATTCTTTAAATTCCAAAACAAAAATAATATTAAAAATTTATATTAATTTAACAATATTTTAATCTTATAATATTTTTCAAAACCCTATAAAATATCTTAACTTAGAAATTTTTTTCATTATTTACAAACTATTTCACTACTATTCACAAATAATTTCATCTCATCTAATCAAACGAGACCTTATTTTTTTTATGAAATTTATATGAAGTGATGATTTTATTATTTTTTTGTCGTTGCATTATATCAAATAACATGTTTTGTTCTCTAATCTTGGATATTTGAATATATTTTTATGAGAAATGTTATTTGCAGTTGTGGTTGTGCAAATACCGCTCAATCTTTTTTAAAAAATTGAATTAATGCGGGATCCACATAAAAAAATTAACTTTTTAATCATAAATCTCACTCATTTTCAAAGCGATTGCATGAAATTTATATATTTCACGACTATATATAATATTACTCGTTTGTAATTAACCATCGGTGCAAACCGCTAAGTACTAAATAATAACAATCATAAGAAAACAAATTTCCCGACAATTAATATTTAATTGCCTTACAAGTCTCCATTTTTATTTGTTTCACCTTTCTTGACATGATTCGGCCAGTACTAGTTTCACTCATGTAGCTAGCTGGCCGGGCATCGCTGCCGGCAGCTGAACATATCCGGCGAAAAGATTTTTGTAAATTTTCATCGGAAGAACAAAACAACAAAAAAAGCAAAAAATAAAAAAATAAAATAAAGAAAAAGAAAAGATTAATCTTCTGACATACATGAGATTCAATAATTCATGACGCCAGCTTATTCATTTCCAAATAATTCAGAAGCTAGCCAGGTATATACTGGAGTCACCATGAAAACCAGCTCGAATTCCCATGTATGTATGTCCTTCAAATATTTCTTTCCGGAAAGTACTTTTCCTTTGAGCCAGCGACGGACATGGCTACATGAACTAGTACTTCACGATTGCATGCATATTACACTGGCCTTAATCTTCCAGTTCAGTGCTGGATATATTACGGCCACTACAGGCGGGAGAGGTATGAATTAACTGGGAAGTGGGATACTACAATCCGAGCTCCGGATGATTTTGACCTGCTTTTCTTTGAGGAACATTCTTTCATTCCGGAGCCTCCAACATTAATATCATCGGAGACCCGAGACGAAGAGAGCATGAAACAACCGAAAAACGCTGAGAATAGAGACATGATCATGTGCTTCCCGGCCTACTGTACTATGCTGTTGGCTAATTAATAGGTAGATGTTGAAATGGATGAGAATGCAATGAATGAAGTGAGATGTTCCATTAATTACTAGTGATATTTATCTGATATGATATGGCAATTTTTGGATTGAAGAGCACGGAAAACTAAGTGACGCATGAAAGAAGGATGAGTCCAAATACTTGCAGAGCAAGCAGAAGACCAAGCACGACTGGTCAACATTAATGGTCCCCTTTTGTTTTGTCTATGCAAATTCCTAGATGTTTTCTTGCAATTTCGAGGTTTTGTCGCTGCGCTTTCACCGCAGCCCCCGACAAGGGTACGCACGTGGAGCGAGAACATCACAAACAATGGCTCTAAAGGAGACTCTTAAGTCAAACCTTAAAAAATGACAAAAGATGGGTGGATGGGAGAATAGCTGGAAAATGGGAAAAAAAGAAAAAGAGATAGGCACGCCCAGTGGGACTCGAACCCACAATCGCCTGATTAGAAGTCAGACGCCTTATCCATTAGGCCATGGGCGCTTCTTGCAATGATAAGTTTAATATATTAATAATAACAATTTTTGAATTTCTAGGTCATGTGTTAAAAGTGAATTTCCTGATACTCTTAAGGTTAATATATTATTAATAGAGGAATGCTACTCATTATTTTACATCACATATTTTAATATTATTTTTTTTATTTTTGTTAAACTAATTGAGTTATTTTACTTATCATCTATACGCCACATATTTGTTATATAAAAATAAAAAGAAATTAAAATATATGTAATGCGTGGAGATGATAAGTAGAATTATTCCTAATAATATATTACAATTCTTAATGATGTATGATGTAGAGGCCTTAGATTAATGCAAATACTTGACAAATTAACGTTTAAAATAAAAACAAAATTAAGTTTTACTGGCCTAAATTTTTTATTTTACTTATTTATGTTTAGGTTTGAAGAGTATGATATTCGTTATTCCTTTATTAATTATCTTGACACGAAACTAAATAATTTTTACCTACTTCAATTCTAGATCATTACCATCTAAGGTAAGAAAGTAAGACATATTGGACCTCCTTGGAGGTGGCGGCCACCACTCATTATCAGGCCACCTCGATGCAGGTGGCTGCAGACCACCCCGTCCCACCCATGTGGCTGGGGTGGACGGCTAACCACAATCACTCCGCTTGGGATGGCAAGATCACCCCTTAGATGGTAGACAACCATCTCTTTAAGAATATGTATTTTTTAAATCATACTTCGATACATTTAATTCAAAGTAGATAATCCTATTTTAATGTATGGTAAAAAGCTTGAAAAGATGCTTTTGTTATAAAGAGATTTTACAAAAATTAAATTTATAAATTAACGTAATTTGATATGATATATTAAATTATAAAATTACTTTTATCGTATGATTGATATAATATATCATATATTGTAACGTTCTAATCGAAGACCCAAACCACATGACCTATACTCCAAAAAGATTAGTCTATTATATAATTAGAGTTCTTTGAAACTTTATAAAGACCAAGAACTTCTCATTCTCAAGTAATGTGAGATCTTATACACAACATTCTCTTATTCTTATCATATATGAGTATTATAATCTACCCTCTAAAATTTCTAACATTCTCGTCGGGTCTGTCTGTTCTAGGTAGTACGGCTCAAGTCCTACATTTTTTATTATGATAGATTTTAATAGAAGGTTCAAACCATATGACATATACTCCAAAAAGACTAGTTAATAATACAATTAGAGTCTCATTAAAATCTTATAAAGAGAAAAAATTTCTCATTTCTAAATAATATGTGATCTCATACACCACCTACTTTTATCTTTATTATATAAAGATATCACATATATAACCATGTTAATTTGTAAATTTAATTTTGTAATTTTTTTTTTATCTTTTTTTATTTTTTATGATTGTACCGAGTTGTAACACTTCTCAAATGCTTTGTATGCCTACTTGTTTTTAACAGATAAAAAAGGGTTGATTTACACCTAAATTCATTTTCAACCATTAATTGTTATAAGAAAAAATAATTAAAAGACAATAATTGAAAAATTAGATGAATGATAGATGTTCACGTGTACTACCAAGGTGGTAATCTAGTTGATAAGAGCTTGAAATTCCACGACTCAATGTCAAGTTCGAGTCCACACGTAAGTTAAAACCACTTGTGCTAATCAAACTTCACCTTTAGATCATGTGAATGGATGTTGGATTAGCTAAATACTTTGAAAATGTGACCATAGACTCGTCCTTAAAGAAGTAGCTATGACTTGAGCGGAAATCAACGCCTATGGTCACTCTTCCCTTTTGTTGAGAAAATAAAAGAAAGATATTCACGTGTCCTCCGACGGCCGTCGATATCCGGAGCCAGTCGTTGACTCTCTCAACGGTTTGCTTTCGAGTAACCAAGCTCACGCGCGTGCCTGATAACTACGTACTCGCTTTATAAGACGAGATCCTAAACAGCCTTATCTATGCTAATGGGACCGGCCGAAATCAATCTAAAAGCAACTCTATCCGACCCACACCGATCCGAATTTGGTCCGATGCCCGATCTGAAGTGAAATGACCACCGTAAAAGAAACTTGTCCTCTCTTCAATTATAAAAGAAAATAACCCAAGCATTTGCTTCTCAACGGTATTCTTGGGAGAGATTTATTCATGCATGCATGAAATGGCAAAAACAACCCCAATTATATATGGGTGTCTTACAAACTTTTAGAAATTTGGAAACTTTAATGTTCAAAAGTGGAGATAACTCTAATCTTCAAGCTCTATGATCTTAACCAGAGATGCATCGCCAACTTTCTGGCAGACCAATACACGATCATGAGGCTTTATAACACCAGTAGCCTTGCCATGATCCAATGCAACCTTTAGAATCGATTCATTTGCTCCATTTCCAGACTCAGCCTGCAAAACCAGCATTGTTTTGTTTCAGCATCTAATGGGTGGGATAGTAAAGCATAAAAAAAAAACTTGCAAAGGAGAATATCAAACAATTTGTATCAACAGAAGGATCAACAGCATCGATATATGCTAGGCTGTCATAAAGAACTACATATGTCATGTTATGTTAGATGAATGAAAATAGAGGTGCAAGTGATCTAACAATTTCTAGTCTTTTATACCAATCACTTCTCCACCATTTCTAGTAGTATCTATCTGGACAAGAAAACCTAACCCACTTCACTTCAGTTCTATAAGTATAAAGCTTTGCCAGGATCACCGGGATTTCTGCGTAAAAATACTTGTTCAAGAATCGTAGTATTAACTTCTGGATGGCATGAAGTGCTCTATACTTGACACTCCAACCTCACCTCTAAGGCACTTTCTCCACATTAATACGTGCACACACAAACATATATATATATATATATATATAGAGAGAGAGAGAGAGAGAGAGAGAGAGAGAGAGAGAGAGAGAGAGAGAGAGAGAGAGAGAGAGAGAGAGAGAGAGATTCCATCTATATTGGTGAGGTATCTCAATAAACAGAATGCAATACTTACTGGATGTCGAGGATCTGCAAGTGTGGGAAAAATGCCCCTAACAATCAGTGATTGTCTTGCCTGCCACAATATCATCAAAGGAGCAGGTAGCAATAATTAGCTTCCGTTTCAGATCAAGAGACAATGCAACCCATGAGGGAAGAACAGCTATAGATAAAATGAAGTGAAATTATATTTGCTAATAAATAATAAAATAAGTATCCCATAAAAGATACCAGAAAAGCAGCAGCAAAAATAAAAATAAGAATTATCCACAGTAACACCTTTTAGTCGTGGAGGGTGGGCTCCTGGGATTAATACCCATTAGCTGCATGTATAAATCAAAGTCAACAATATACCTCAAAAGCACCAGTAAAAGTCCAGCGGAGTTGATTTGTTTTGAGCTGGGGAACAACAACAGATAAGACAGGCATTGTCGGCCTGTACTTTGCAATTAACCTGCATTAAATGAAGAGAAGATGACAGGTCTAATGGATATGCATGCAAGAGTGAGTACATATTGATATTAATATATAACATTTATAATTGATCATCAAAACACAACCTGAATAACAAAGAGCAAAACTAAAATGTAGTATGAAAGTTACACAAAATTATATGCGCACTCGATTATTTTCTAAGATGGATATGCTTCATGACCCTCATCATCTTCCTCGTATACTTCATCCAAATCAATGGTCTAGATAAACAATAGTTGTTAAAACTGATATTTTAAAATGTTTTCTCAGAAAACTACAAAAGCACACTTATTCAACTCTAAGCTCATTAGAAAAATGCCTAAAAGCACCGATAATGCGCTTCGCTTTTAGTGAGGTAACCACTTCGGCCTTGGCACCTTGCACGCAAGTGTGCTTCAAGGATGCTTTTACCAACACTGGATATCATATTTGTTGTGCCACCCGCCTGCTGTTTACCCTGACAACACGAGTAGCAAATACCTAGCGACTAATCCATCTTTCATAACAGAAACAAAGCATATTAAAGTTTCTTATCATTTTCTCCCAATTTGGCAAGTTATGGCCTCCATTATGTTTCCTTTATGCCAGCTACTTATTTTTTCGCGAAGATACTTCCATAAAGCTTCCTTCACTTTTCTTAGTCCATGATGTTGCAGTTGTCACCTCATCAGTTTGAGGGGATCCGTTAGGGACAATTTCAAATTTACTACTTGGTACTTTTTCTTGTACGTACGTAAGATCTAACATCTACAGTCCAGACCTAGGTGTTACTCTTGTATATGTCTCATATACTTGGACTCTTGCCTATTCTTATGATCAATAAAATGTTATTTACCAATTTTTTTTTTTTTTAAATCATCATATGTATGTGCATTATAAAAGTCAGTTATAGTCACAGATTTATTTATTTATTTATTTATTTGTAAATGGACGAAAGTCACCTGTCCATGAGTTACTTGCCCCAATTTTATTAAAAAAAACTTCACTTATGGCAGATGAATGCCATGGTAACAAGCCCAAGGTCACCGTTGAGTGTTCAAAGAAACCTCAGGTGCCAAAAAAAATCCCAAACAAAAACCCAACCCAACCAAATCACGCAACAAAAGATCACTGTCTAATATAGGGCATGCCAAGTTTGCCTAAACAAATTAATCCCCTAATCCGACCTTGAATGGAAGACGCATCACAAAAATATGAATTAGAATAGAAAATCCCAAGAAAAAAAGGATGGGAATGAAAGATGAAAAGGACCTTGCAGCTCTTCCAGATGAAGTGAAGCAAATAATTACAGAGGCCTTCACCTTGATAGCTGCACGTACCTGAAATATAAGGGTAAAAAATCACATTTCAGCAGGCTCAGCCTGTCTTTTATTTCAAAAAGGGGGGAAGGGAAAGGAAAAAATATTGGCCAATAGTCTACATGATGGTAACCAAAAAAAGAATAGATTAAATGCAGGACCATCAAAAGAAAGTACCGCAGTTGAAGCAATAGATTCCAAATGGGTCATTGGCTCTCCAACATATTTGACAGTCTTCTTGAAATACAGATCTTGATTGAAAACCTTCTCTGCCTGCAGACAGGTCTTAATTAAGAAACTCAACCTAAAGTGGAGACAAAAGGGGGGATATTGTGGAAGCAAGAATTTCTGGGACTTTATTTTGATATAAAAAATACTTGTGATATCCAGGCTATGATACACGCGCCATAATAAAAATAAGTCTTGTTTTCTTCAAATTAGGAAATTTGTCTCACAGTAAAATACAACCTGTCCAAATGACCACCAGGCGAAGGCCAACATATGATAGAAATAATAAAAACAGTTCAGAGAGAATCAGAAGGGGGAAGAGAGAGAGAGAGAGAACAAATTAAACAGCATGATTTCCGCACTACAAAATGGGCAACTTATCCAGCAAAAGAGGAGCTAGAGAGCAGAAGGGGTTGAGAAATGGGCAATTGAAGAAAACCGCAAGACTTACCTCTGCACAAATCTTTCCAACAATGGAAATCGTCTCAACTGGATACAATCCCCGAAGGGTCTCTGCACCTAGAAGAATTGCATCGCTCCCTAAAAAGAAAAGGGGCAAAAAATTAAAGTTCTAGATTGGTTCACAACCGTACTTGTAGTGTTGGTAGTGCTCAAGAAATGAAATAGGGAAAAAAATAATGATACAGCAAAATATTCTCCCATATCAAGAGAGTAGACATAAAAAAAAGAAAACAATAATCCAATGGCTATCCTCCAGAACTAATAAATAGAATACAAAGTCAGAATTACGAAACACACCATCCAATACTGCATTGGCAACATCTGTTGCTTCAGCACGAGTAGGTCTCAAGTTGTCAGTCATACTATCCACAACACGAGTAACCACTGCTGGTTTTCCAGCCATGTTGCACTTGTAAACAGCAGCCTTTTGAAATAAAAACACCTGTGAAATCCCAAACGTAGATTACCAGCACATACTTAAAAGCTCGTTGATGGTGCACAAACAAACATTTAACGGTTAAAAAAAGCCACATTCGGTTATTTCTCTCCTCGTCAATATAAATAACTTTCTTAAATGGTTTGGGATAAGATGAAAATCAGCCTTTCACATGAGGAACTATTCTTTTTCCTTCAGTATCACAGTCCATCTTAAACTGGACAAATAACATATGTATGTTAACTAGTGCACAGATCTCAGAATTAACTTATTCAAGTGTAAGACATTGTTTTCAACCAAGGCATCCACATAAAACCGATCTGAGGATTTACTTGTCACTTTGTTAAGAATTCCATCACTTCTATCAATCTGCACAACTCATATAACAATGACTTATCATTTCTATTACGAAGCTCAAAGCAGTTAGTGAAAACAATTTGACAATTTGTAAATAGGAATGCAGCAACTTATTAAAAATAATACGGGGGCAGCAAAGAAAAAACAAGCATAACCCAACAGTAATATAGGAAAAAAGGAACTTCTGAGTGGATTAGTTACAGGAAACAAGTAACAGGCAAGAAAGAGAAAGCTCAGCAGCTCTAAGGCCATGTTTGGGAAGTGAGATGAGCTGAGAACATTCCATCTCAAATTTTCCCATAATTTCCTTCCCAAGCCACACTCAAACACAAAATACTTTTCAATTTCAAATCATTCTACCTTTTCATCTAATCATTACCTAATCATTAAAACTTTCCCAAACTTCCAAACAAAATACAAAAAATAATACAACTTTTTCAAATTTCAATACAAAAATTACATCCAAACAATTTGTTAACTTTATAATATTTTTATTCAACTTTTTCTCTCTCCTGTCCCAAAACCCAATAAAACATCTTAACTCAAACCATTCCACTACTATTCACAGAATGCTCATCTCATATCATTATCCAAACATGCAACGTTCTCAAAATCCTAAAACAGATTCCTCCTCCCCTGGCCTGCACTATAAATTTGGACTTCCAAAAAGGGTTTACTTTCTGTATCTGACATCCCCCTGGATAAACAAAACGATTAAAAAAGAAAATTTAATCAGCATATTAGTTGGATGATCAGGCCCTTTCTTCTCCTCAAACAATAATTGTTGGGTCATACATTAAAGCATCATTCTTTTTCCTTGTAGGTAAATACACAAGCACATGGGATCAAACCCATAGCTTCACCTTCCATCTGTTGTTTATGGAGATAATGATGAGTTTCAGTCTAAAGGCCATTAACTAGCAACATCATATTTGTACCCTGTTCAATTTGAAACCTACCTTCTCTGGTGGGAGATCAATCCCCAAATTTCCTCGAGAGAGAATAATACCATCTGCTTCACTTAGGATCTCATCAAAATGATTTAATCCCTGCACGAACAAATGAGATAGAACAAAATACATAATTATAATCAAATTCCAGCGCAATACAATTCACTTATGGCACCTCTTACTTCCATTCAATATTCTTGTTTATGTACCTCACCTCTACATTTTCGATCTTCGCAAAAATTTGAGTTTGGCTGAGGTTTCCAAATTGAGAAAGAAATTCACGAGCCTGAAAGAACAGTCACAGTTGAATGTAAGAATAAATAAAAAGAGCAATGGCTATTGCAGTAACTCTAAAATGTAACTTAACCCCATCATTAAGTTGGGAACTAATAAGAACAGTGAGGATGAAGTTGTCAGTTAATATAAAAGAACAAAGATAATTAAGATGGGAGAAGATGAGTGATCAAAATCATATAATTGAAATAAGAACAATAAAATGGACAATATTCTTTGTGGGAACAGTCCTTACATGGCGAACATCTTCAGCATGCCGGGTATATGACAACGATAGAAAGTCCATATTGTTTGGAGCCCCCCATGTGCTTATAACCTGATATTAATCAACAAGATTTCATGGAAAAAATTAATACGAAAAAACTGCAACATTTATTATTTTCACACCATAAAGAATTCGTGTAGCCTATCTCAATTTGATTTGAGTAAAAATGGATATAAGTCTCATAGCGGGGAAAATGGCACCAATTTTATTCATGCAGTTGTCCCCCAAAACTTATGTTTTTCTGTCACACGAATGTCATATAATCTATCACTGAATTATAGGAAGTCTTCAGCTAATCAAGAAATTTTAAAGCGGGGCAAATAAAGCATCCAATATCATTATCACTTGAATTTTCTTTTATCATTCTATAAATTGAAAAAAAAAAAATCATCTTCCTGTTTCATTGAAAAGTAAACTGATTCCACCCCTTTGACAAATTCTTTTGCAGCAGCTTCACTAAACTTGAGCTATCAACAGGAACAGGAGGAGAAAAACCCCACTCAATCAGGAAATTTAAGCCACTGCTCTGTTTGCCGCTTCAAATAACATTTAGCACACAAACCCAGTAATTCAATTATCCAGCAAAAGAATCCAATTTCAAAGGCTTAAATTAGTCGGATAAAAATCAAGAAACATAACCCCAAGAATTCAAATATCTATTAGAAGGATCCAATCTTAAAGCTTAAATTAGTAGGAGAAGAGGCCCAATTAGCACACAAACCCACAGTGCCTTTTCTAACCTTAATGGGTGATAAAAATTAGGTAAAAACACTGTTCACAGCTGATTTTTTGTGCATTGTCTGGTGCAAAGAGCATAACTTACCTCCTTATCTTTATCAGTGAGTGTAGGTAGATCGATGCGGATTTGGGAGACATGCAAGGTATACAATGACCCAGACAGAGTAGAAGAATTCTTAATCAAACAAACCACATCATCACCATTCACATCAGTGACCTGCATTGTGAAAGTGAAATTTCACGGATTATTGAAAAACCCAAGAAGTAAAATTTGTGTAATGTCTGGAAGTTTGGCTGCCTTTATCTCTCGTAGTCAAGCTAATTACATTAAAAACAAGCATGCTCAATATGGCAACCAAGAAGCAACCTAGCCACTACTCTCTTGTATTATAAAATGATCAAGACAAACAGTGTCTCATTAAGGTGTGGGTGATTTGATCTGCCTAATTTCATTTTTTATAGGTAAAATTAACATTTTATTAATATAGAATAAGGCGTAGCCCAAGTACACAGGAAGTATACAAAGAATACACTGATATGCCTAATTTCTTAAGTTTCATTCCAAATCAGCATGGACCTCATAACTGAAATTATTTTCCTGTGTTGCCTCACCTCCAGCCACACAGAAGTAGTTTCACTTCCTGTAAAGAGGTACTGACCAATAAATATGGTGTCCCCCTTCTTCACCGCCTGAAAAACCAAGTTATCTTTAGTAATGTCAATTGTCTAACAATCTACCTGCAATGAATCATGTGGTATATAAATAAATAACTAGAATAGCATTCTACACATCTTCACTATAAATGTAGGAATAAACAATAAGGGAGCAGATAGAAATATAAATGGCAAAACAAACTTTAAGGAGGAAAAAAAAAACGGCCAAGAGTATTTCTGGCTGACACTCAGATCAAGGTACAATATAGCAGAGCCAAAAGTTATCTTCATAAGTGTTCTATGTAGACCAGTGAAAACATCTGATATAGCTCAAAACCCCAGGTAATGGCATAAGCAGCAAAAGATTAAAAAAGTCATCAGTTTAAAGATTTCACATTTAAATGCCCATACTTTCACTGTTTTTATTTTTAAATTTCGGCTCAAAATGATACTCAGAATAAAAATCTTCACCGAGCGAAGGCATCTTGCAAGTAATTTGAGCCAATTTGAGCTTCTAAAAGATTCAGTAATTCCTTTCAAAAACAAGACTGAAGGTAAGACATCATATACAACCTTAATCAGGCTTGAAACATATAAATTAGTGTTATTTTATTTTTTGTTCAGTGAAGCACTGAACATTCTCTGGATAATACAAAGTCACTTACCAAACCAAATAAACATCTGAACAAATACGAAATGGTGACTGGAAATAAAATCCTAACTTAAACTCAAACGCCAGTGATCAACTCCATGGACTGTTAAGGAAACCAAAAAAATGCAGTCAAGTGAGAGTATGCAGGCCACTTCATGATCTGTCTAAAAGACACACTAGATGCAACAAAATGATATCATCTCGTAAGATGGTTTCCAGCACAGCAAAAAAGCTAGTAGCTTTTGGACCTAAACATAGGCCAACCATTTTGAAGTGATTGTTTTTTTATAAAACCAGAAATGAATATAGATCATTAAAAAATACTGACCTTTGATAAGCCATTAAAGTTTATGGGTAATGTATTTGAAGTAGCTTCCTTTTCTAGATCAGGTGTTAGGACAACCAGCGAATCTGCTTGAAGTGATATGGGGTGCTCAGTTTTGTTGACAACTTGCAATTCTGGACCCACAGTATCTAACATTACCTGAAATATGAAAATAAATTATCCCTATCTCTGCAAAGCATAGAACTGAAATGAGCTAGAGCAGCAAATCACTTCAGAGAAAACTTCATAATTCTAAATTAGATGGCGAATGGTTAAATTTGCATTAGTGAAATAACTGATTATAGGTAAGTATTGTATGCAACAGCGACAAACTTACTGCACAAAGCTTCCTTGTCTTTTTAACTGCTAACTTCAAGTTTTCCAGAGTCTCTTGGTGAAATTCAGTGTCACCCCATGAAAAGTCAAACCTCGCCACTAATTTCAGTTGAAGAAAAATGAACGGAAGTTATATAAATTTGACAGAGAAAAATACGTCCATATCAGACTCCACTGAAACTTAGTGGAGGTAAAACCACGCAATCAAAAGAGTATCAAAGAATATTCAGACAAGAATAGAGCTCATTGAACATTTCAACCAAGGCAACAGGTGGAGGGGGACAATACCGGACATTCCCGCCTTCAGACAATCCGAAATAATCTGGACAGATCTTGATTTCGGACCAAGGGTTCCAACAATCTTCGTCATCGCCGGAAAGAAAGTCTGCACATAACATAGTCCAATTCCGAAACATGAATGATGATACATCCAAACTACTCATGCTTCCAATCAGAACCAGAACCCACCAACCAGATCAATCTGGAAAAACAGCTATGTCGATGGTACCAAGTGAATTAAGTAAACAACGGGATATAAAAGATTCAATTTTATCATAATCTGTTCAAACGAAGTCAGGCTGACGAAAATGAAACTTTTTCTTTTGACTTTTTCTCGTAATAGCCACAGTGCATAGAAGGAACACTAAAGAAAAAAACCAAAATCACACTGTATCAGTGTTTATACTTACAGGCTTTGAGGGCTCGAGAATGGAGGCCATCCTTATAGGCTCCTCCAGAAGCAAGTGATTGGCATGCATTTTCTCGATGATCGGAGATCAGTGTATCAACCAAAGACAGAAACTTCGAGACTTCAGATTCGAGTTCGTGAGAACAAGCTTGTTGGGTCTCTATACTACACTTTCCGAGTTTTATATCTTGATCGGCGAAATATCAATATAAATATTCCATTACTGTAGATCATTGTGGAAAGCGAGTGGCGTGTCTTCCACGCGCTAGAGTCTTGTACCCCAAGACGATTGCGCAGGAAAGAAGCCCCCGGAAAAAAAATAACGATAATATCCGAGTAAGCTTTTTAACGGTTGAGATAATTTTATTTTCCTATTTTTTTAGCATTTGAACGGTCCAGGTTCATGGGCTTTTGATTTCATTTTTTTTATTATTATTACTGTGTGGTATTGTTTCCTTTATCGACAGATTAAAAAGGTTGATTTTTTGCTTCTGGGCAAGCACTGTGGTTTGGCATCCTGTGGGTTGATTACAGTCATAAACTATGGTTGTCACCTCGGCAAGCCAATGATTTTGGATTGAGGGACTGAAATGAGATTTGAGTCTAATTTTAAGTTGGATTTAATATTTAATAAATAACTGTCAAATTATTAAATTTATCTATTTTAAAATTTTTTTACACGTGATATTTATGATTTTTTTCAACTCAACACATATTTACATGTAGAACTTATAATATTTTTTAACTTTCTATAAATGCATATAAATTCATATTAATATTTAAATATATCTAAATCCATGTCATATAAAATTTACTACATCATTTTAACTCATTATTATTTATAAAAAACTCAACTCATTTCAACTTAACCCGACATCTAAACTAGCCTTAAATTTATTTATTCTAACTTTGTTATTTTTAATTACATTGCTTTATAAAAAGTGCTTTAAGTAGATTTTTATATCAACCGCTTAAATAATAAAGTTATTTAACACACGATTTTCGTATTGTTGACAATATTTTTTTATTCTTTTTTATTTTCGGGATAATTTATTTTCATTTGATCGTAAGGACCGGTGTGACACGGACGCCGACATGGATACAATGTAAACATACTCATTTATGTCTATTATTATATCTAACGTTATTGTATATATATAATATCTAGGAGTTTCCATCGAGTTAACAATGGATAGTCCCTTTAATTAAGGTTTTGAGGGAAACAAAGTCTTCCGATTTGATTCATACAAAACACAAAACCTAGCTCACCTTGGTCCCAAACCGAACACGATCATCTTATATTATCTTAGATCAATTTTTTTTTTTTTTTTGAAATGAAACTAATCTTTATTCATAACTGAAGACTTATTGCATTTTACTAATAATAATAAATTGGATACATTGAGGAAAATCTTTCAAAATATTCATCAAAATTAAGAACATCTTTAACTAGAAAATGAGCTATCATATTAGCATATCTACCGGTGTGAATCATTGACCAAGTAGCAAAAGAATTTATGACTTTTCTTGCATCCTCGATCTATAAGTCCCCTAAACTCCAATTTGTAGTAGTATTATTTAGCATGTTAATCACTTGCATCGCATCCCCCTCAAGAATGATCTTTGTCAGATCGAGTTCTTTGCAAACAAAATTAACAACTACCAACAAACCTTAAGCTTCTACAGTGAAAGAATTATCAATCGTTTGTCTAGGAGCTCTAAGAGTGCCAAGAACTTGAACCCTTAAAGTCCCTAGCTATCACACTAATGCCAATTTTGACTTTGTACTCTTAGTCGCAACATCTCAATTAAGCTTATAAACTCCCTCTGTAAGTTTCTACCATTTGAGTGGGAATTGAACTAACCTGGTTGTCTCTTTATGGGGATGGTTAGTGGAGGTTTTAAACAACACCAACTCATCTCTTACATTTCTAAGAAGCACAGTTGAGTGTTTGAATCATTTCTCGTGTGTGAGCTCATTTATTCTTGTCCATATCAATCTTGTGGTTACAACATCTTCCTCAAGCTCATCGTACTCCAAAGTTTTAACCATGTGGTTCCATATATCCAAAAAAAAGTTCACTCTGGCGCACCATTTTTAAAATTTTTCTACAACCCTGACTCCAAACATCTTTGGTTGTATCACAACCCCACAACACATGGCATGAGGTTTCAAAAATCAATCCACAAATAGGGCATGCACCATCCTCTACTATCTTCCTCTTCACTAAATTGGAAAGAGCTTCACTACAAGCCCTTTAAATGAACATTTTCATTGCATTTGGAACCTTCATTTTCCAAATAGCTTTCCAACCTCCCTGGTTCCTCCTTCCATTTGATAATTCACCTACAGAGCTGGCTTCAAGATCTTTGTGGATGTGATAGACACTCTTAAAAGAGAAGAAGCCATTATTAGAATGAATCTACACCAGTTTGTCTTCTCTGCCCCCCAGACTAATTAGAATGAACTTGTTCAAATCCATTTCTTGAGGGGAAAATAACGGTTGCAAAGAGTCTTCTTTCCATGCTTTCACATCAGAATCTATTAAGTCAGCCATTTGATTATAACTTCTAGAATCCACTTTAGGTGATAAAACTATAAATGAATGAGGTCTTGGAATCCACTTATCTTCCTAAATTTTCACTCATTTGCCATTACCAAATCTCTAGAATAGGCCTTTCTTTAGCAGCTTCGAATGAGCAAAAATACTCCTCCAAGCATAAAAGGGGTTATAGCCCAGTTTAGCCTCCAACAGGTTCTCATATTTGAAGTATTTCTGCTTAAAAATTTGTGCAAGAAGAGATATGAGATTCTGAAGCATCCTCCAGCTTTGTTTGGAAATCATGGCAACATTAAACCTCCTGAAACCTCTAAAACCCAACCCACCGTAGTCCTTGGAATGGCTCACCTGGTTCCATTTAACCCACTGAATCTTCAAGTGATCTTCATTATAACCCTACCAGAATTTTTTCAGGAGCATGTTAAGTTTTTGAGTAATAGAGAGGGGAAGAAGAAAGATTCTCATATCATAAGTGAGAATTGCTTGAAGAACAGCCTTAAAAGTACCTCTTTACTAGCAGTTGAAATGAATTTTGTTTTCCAATTTGAAATCCTTACCCAGGTTCCTAGCAACGCTTAGAATAGTTCTCTGAGTAGCTTTAGTTGTGTTCCTACTAAAGAATATAGGTGTTTAAGATACAGAAATGCTTAGGACCGATAGGGCTGTAAATGAGTGAAAAACAGCCCTCCATTCATGTAGTGCCACGTAGGAAAAAGCAGTCTGTAGACAAATGGGGTCAACCACAGGGAATCATCAATTCATCACATGTAATCCGTCTGTTTCTACCTTCTCCCGGACGCCCCATCTCGCATAGCCCTTCTCCCGGAGGCCCTTCCTTCTCCCGGACGTCCCATCTCAGCACGACGCCGACGGACGCCTCACAGCACAACGCTGACGGACCCCGAAAGTGTAGAAGCCGAGTGAGAGAAATCGAAGTGAAGACGAGTGGGAGAAATCGACGTGAAAAGCTTTAGATGAGAAATCGACGTGAAGCCGAGTGGGAGAAATCGACATGAAGAGCTTAGCACCTTCCCAGTCTGAAGGCGACGGCGAGGCCGACGGACGCCTCCCAGCCAGCACAACAGCGACAGACGAATGCATCTCACGGCCCATCCGTAGCCCCGTCCGCAGCTCTGCATGACGCCGAGAGTGTAGACGATGAGAAATCTACGCCTTATCAGTCTGAACCCGACGCTGAGGCCGACGTCGTTGCCCCTCTACCGCTGCCCCTCTGCCACTGTTATCACTCCCTGATTTTTCATGGCTAACAGTCAGGTAGTTTGCTGGAGAAATCGAGCCACGGCCGAATTGCGATTGGTGGAGAAAACACGATCCACGGATGAGAAAATCGAGCTTGGTGGAGGAATGGAGGAATCGATTTACAGCCCGACATGATCTGGAATGTTAGGGCTTGAGGAGAGAAGACGCCTCCCGTTTCGTGTTTCTGATTTCAAGTGCCCCAAATTATACTCACATGTAATGCAGGTCTACGTCCGTCTCGGTGGAAGGCTTACATGTTGGGTTTTTATTGGCTGACTGTTTTTCACTCTTTTACAGCCCGACCGGTCCTAAGGTTATCCCTTTAAGATATGTCCTGAAGCCAGTTCATAAGTTTCTAGGATCTGATAAATCCATTTGGAACACTAATAATATTGCCACTAGCCTCAGCTTAAGATAATAGGAAAGACAAAACTTCTGCACAAATAACAAACAAGTAGGGAGAGATGGGATCTCCCTATCTGAGACCCTTAGAAGGATTGAAAGCTGCTTGGGGCTCTCTATTAATTAATATTGCATAGGACATTGATGTAATACAAGTCATAATGAGGGAGATCTATTTTTTATAAAAACCTAATATGATCATCACTGCTTTAAGAAAACCTCACTCAACTTTATTATAAGCTTTACTCATATTAAGCTTAAAAGCCATAAGACCTGTTTTCCTTTTCATCTGAGAGTTCATTAAATGGAGTGTCTCATAAGCCACTAAAATGTTGTCAGTAATAAGCTTTCCTGGTACATAAGCACTTTGGTTGAAGGAGACGATCTCATGTAATATTGAATTAAGCCTATTAGCTAGTGTTTTTGAAATTATTTTATAAATCATATTGTATAAGCTAATAGGCATAAAGTCAACCAATTTCTTTAGTTCCTTGATTTTGGGAATGAGGGTGATGAAGGTATCATTGATACCATTAAGCAGCCCACCCTAGTTGAGGATATGGAGAGTGAAATTGCATATATCCTTCCCAACTACCTCCCACTGATTTTGATAGAACTGAGCAGGGAAACCATTAGGACCTAGGGATCCCAATGGATTCATTTGAAATACTATCTCCCTAACTTCCTCTTCAGTGAACAATATGATCATGCTCAGTGACTAACACTCCATTTTAGTCCATGATACTTTTGATGGTATTTGTTTTCCTTCTCTAATTGGCCTGCATATGGAAGAACTTAGTATTTCTATCACCATTTTTTAGCCAGTGTCGCTTGGCCCATTGCTTCCATTTAGTTCTCTCTTCAGCTAGTGATTGTTCCACCTCTAGTTGCAGCTTCTTAACTTTGTCAATATGATCATCAGTTCCATGCTCTTGAAGTTCTCCAATGATAGGCAAGCTTCTACTGATTACTCTTGAGTCTTGTCTAATCCTTACGGCATTCCACTTCTAGAGAGCTACTTGATAGTTTGCTAGCTTGTTTCTTATCATAGAAGCCTCGTTATCTCCTACAATCCCTTTACACCGAGCTGTTTCTATTGTTTTAGAATAGTTCTCGCTTGAAGCCCAAGCTGCTTCATATCTGAAGATAACATTTGACCTCCTCCTCCCTATAAAGTTCGTAGCCATGTTGACATGAAGAGGAGAATGACCAGACTTGACAATAGGCAGCACATTACACATAACATTTGGGAACAAATCCTTCGACTCTTGGTTTGCCATGGCTCTATTAATTCTCTCTTTAGTGAATTCCCTTCCAGGTTTGTTATTAGACCATGTAAACTTTTGGCATGAGGTAGATAAGTCATTAAGAGGGCAAAAATCAATAGACTGTCTGAAAGATTCCATCTATTTATAAGGTCTATAGGCTGTCCCAACTTATCACTCTAGCAAGTAATTTCATTGAAGTCACCTGTGTATAAGTAAGCCATAGATGATGGAGGTTTGAGATATTTCAGAAGCACCCAACTATCATCCATTTTTGAAGTGTTAGGATACCCATAGAACCCTGTGAACATCCAACTAGGTCCATTCTCATCCTCTGAACTGTAGAACTGATGTGCCATCTGGTGTAGTTGCAAATTTTGGCACTCCATTTAGTTTTTCACATTAAAGCTAGTCCACCACTATAGCCCACACTTTCAATAGTAAGACAGCAATCAAATTTCAAAAATCTTCTAACTTCCTCCATATCGTTCTTATAACATTTAGTCTCTATTAAGAAAACCATGTTGGAGTACTTTTTCTTAATCAAAATAGTAAGTAATCTGATTGTCCAAGAGTTGAGGGTTAGGGGTGTAACCGGTCCGGTTTGGTCCGTTTTGAACAAAATTTAGGACCGAACCGGTATGTACCGGTTTTACATTTTTCAAAACCAATTACGCACCGGTTACCCTCCTAAACCGATACTCCGGTTTTACCGGTTTTCGATTCGGTTCAGTCCGATTTTACCGGTTTTAATGTACTATATTATATATTATAATTGTATTATAGACTATAATGATATATTATAATTGTATTATATATTATAATTGTATTATAGAATATAATGATATATTATAATTTATTATAATATATAGTGATATAGTATAAGTATAACTATTAATATAATAAGCAAAATGATATAAGATTTTAAAATTTAATATTATATTAATTAATAATTTATCATATAGTACAAAACTATTTTATATATAGTTATATATTATATATAAATATTATATACAATATAAAAAATTAAAAAATATATATAAATCAGTCCGATCCGGTCTGGTCCAGTTTTAGAAAAAGAAAAATTGGAACTGGATCAATTTTAACCGGTTTTAAAAAAACTAAAATCAGTACCGGACTGATGCCACTGGTTTGGTCCAGTCCAGTCCGGTTTACCGGTTTATTTTACACCCCCATTGAGGGTTCTCAAACTCTCAGTAATTCCAGCTTAATAGACTCATTGATGTTGGTAGGATTGGAGACCAGCCATAACCTCCTCATTCTCATCCAGCAAGTGTTTGCTTTTCTTAGCACCAGTGTTTGCTTTTCTTAGCACCAGAGTTATTTCTCTTCCTCCCCCTCCCCCCTTCTCTTCTAGTCCTTTTGCTGTCAAGACGTATTTGCATAGAAGTATGACCATCAATACTCTGAACTTGTTTGTCATGTGCCCTCATCTTTCATTTTGTAGCCTTAATAGAGTTGGTCATGTGCAAGTCATCCTCCTTAACATTGCTTAACACACACGTGTCCAGATGAGAGATCTTCTCTAGGTTGCCTTCCTGAACACTTAACATATAGGTGTCCTTAGATTTCAAAATTTTCTTAAATAAATTATCAGTACCTTCCTCTGATGGCTCCTCCGTGAAATCTCCACTTTCCTTATGGGATATGTGATCTTTGGCTGCTACTAGCTCCTCTCCATGGTAAGTTTACTGATCATCTCTTAACTTCATGGAATTATCCCCCAAGTCTACAATAACTTCTGCTCTGCCTACTACATTTCCATAGCTGGACTTAATCCCTGCCACGTCATCAAGGAAGATGCATTAATTAGAATAACCCTTTTTCTCATAAAACACAAGCACTTTAAATATTTTATCTTAGAAAGTTTACTTGATATTTAGAAAAATTATATAAAGAGATATTCGTATAAATTAAATGGGAAAGGCAGTAGTCTTCAAGGCACTGATCCGTGCACATTGTTCCGTCTTTTATTTTCTCTAAATTAATGTTAGGTATAAATTTTGAATGTACAAATCTTTTATAAAAATATAGGTCTCGTAAAAATAGGTGAGTTTTCATACTTTTCTATGGTGTAATCCACTTTTTTTAATAAAAGACTTAAGCGAGACATATATATTTAAGAAGAGGTTTGATAGGGATCAGTCACTATTCATGTCGCATACCATACACATATAGGTTTTTATAGGATATATGGATATTTTTTATAAGATATATAGATGTTTTTTATAAAATATGTAGTGTGCAGTGATAAATAGTGACTGCTCCTAATATTTTTTCATTTAAGAATTGTATATATATATATATATATATATATTTATATCAAATGGATTGTATATATGATTTCTCTTTATTTATTTATTTTTTTAAGACATGATTTCTCTTTATTTTATACTTAGATCTGTGCCTCCAAGCAATCTCCTGTCATATTTAGCATGGAATAATGATAAGGTTACAATCCACTTACTACTCATCTACTGCTATTTTTATATTTAATTTTTTTTAATTTTTAATTTTATTTAATGATTAAGAAAGTGAATATTAGTAAAGTTATATATTTTTTTAATTTTTTTTAATGATTAAAAATGTTAAAAAAATACTTAAAAGAAAATAATAAAAAAATAAAAAAAACTTAAAATGAACTAAAATAATAGATGAATAGTAATATCGTAATAAACCTCTCACCACCCTTTAGCATGAGTACGTATGAATATGATGATTTCATTCTGTCTTCTAAAAAATTAGGGAAAAAAAAAAAATTTAACTGGATCGCATCGTCAAATTCACAGGAACAGGATTCTTTTCTTTTTATCTGTAATTTTTTTCCCTTTTTTTGGGCAAGAAAAAAATGATTGATTGATGCATATATGGAATAATGGAGCCGAATCTTGACACGTTGATGTCGAATGCTAAGACATTTCGGTTCCGGATACAGCTTCGTACCTTCAAGAAAACTCAAAACCCCTCATTTTTACTTGCTCTGTTTTCACCGCCACCTCCAAATCAACCCCACATTCTAATCCAAAACCGATTTTGACCTGACAAGAAAATGGCTGAAAACACCCAAATCGCAAGCAGTAAAGAAGACCCAAAAGCACCCAAAAACCTGTTCTCGCTGTTCCCCAAGTTTAAGCTCGAACTCCCTTTTCTGAAGCCGGGACCTAAACCGGAGGTTCGTGTTGTAGAGGAAGTGAAAGGAGAAATAGTGACTGGTGGTGATGAAGGATCAGAAACTACGAATCAGAAACCGGACGTGGTGAGGTTTTCAGAGAGAAGAGCATTGGTCCCAGCCCCTTTGGTTACAGAGGCGGAAGAGTCTTCTGCGAAGACTTCCAACCCTGTCATTCTCTGGCAGGTCTGTATGCACTTCAAATTTCTCCTTGTTCTTTGTGTTTTGTTGCTTTGAATGTTACGGCTTCGAGATTGTTTCTTTTTTGACCATTGGATGCTGTTATTTTGCTCGGTTGAGTAACATTTTAAGACTGGGGTTGGAAAAAGTTTGCGTGATATTTATGATTTTACGCTTTGCTTGTTCTGAGAGAGGACCTTCCTTAATGTTGTTTTGCCTCCTCTGTTTGAGTGCAAGAGTTTTTACGGAAAATTCTTCCTCCTAAAAATAAATTTTACGTGTAAATTCCAAAAAATCGAGAGGCCCTTATAATGGCAAATACTGATTTTTCACGAAAGGTGTTCGAAAGTCCACTTTCACTCTCAAAAGGAGGAACTTAATGGTGAAGTTGTCCATTGAACATGTCTGTAAAAACTATAGAAACGGGGAAAGTGGGATAGGATAAGATGAGTAAAAAAGGTTTTTCACAGTAATAGAATACTATGGGAAGGAGAAGTTGCAGAAAGTAACGAAGGCATAAGTAAATCAATCACGAGTATTGGAAACTCTTGATGATTAGGGGAGAGTGGGACCAAATGTTGTTAGTAGTTGATTATTTTGTGAAGATAGTGGAACATGGAAAGCATCAGCAAAGTGCAGGATTTTCATTTTTGAGAAAGAGGAATAGCAGATACTGTTAGTTGATTATTCCGTCTTGTAAGAAACCATGAGGACTTGGAACATGAACTTGTGTTTTATTTGGTTAATGAGGATTGGACGAGTTTGAATTTTCACGAGAAGGTTGGACATTGATTTTTTATTCTGAGTACGGTTGGCTACATCACTTGATTGTTAATCTATGCCCTGTTCACTTCAGGCTTATTCTGAGCACACAATGAGTTTGTTTTACCCTTGTCGAAGCAGAGTTATCTTGATCAGATAAATATTCTGGTGTGTTTTCTGAAATCTAGTATCTTCAATTGGAGTCGAAACTCTTAAAATGCTGTTATTGCTGCTGGGGACAGCATAACATGTAGGTGTGGGTTGGGAGTATACCCGGAGTTCTCAGAGAAAGTTATATTTAGTTGGTTTCGAGGTGGTCCAGTACATTTTTGCAACAACTGCCAAATTTCTTGTTGAATGGTCACTGTAATGCTCTAGTAAAGGAGATCATGGATATGCCCTTTTTTTCTTTTGCTAATGCATGTTCCATTTTCATACTAAACAGCTCTACAGCTGATACTTTTAAAACATAGAAATGGTTGGAGGATTGTCTGGAGTTGTGATAAGTCACCTGTCTGTCCGTCCGTCCGTCTGTCTGTCTCTCTCTCTCTCTCTCTCTCTCTCACACACACCCACCCACCCACATGTATAAGTGTGCATTTTTTTTTTTTTTTTGTGATATCAAATTCTCCTCTTTTCTGATTATCTTTTCTTTTATTTAATTGGTTAACATGAAGATCAAAGGGGATGCATGTGCACTAATCTGGCCTTCTTAGAGACAGTCCTTTCCTTCTGACAACTCTAATGAGCCTACCACCGTGTGGAAAAATTTATTGTAGCCTTCTGCACCATAGCCGTGGCTACTCTGCCATGCAATGCCTTTAGTGACTTTGCCAGTGATGCTACCCTTAAACACCATCAGCCTTTACTATGACACTTCTCATTATAACTCTCCCATTCACTCTTGCATTTGTTTTCTTGATGTGCTACTTTTTTCCACCATTTTTAGTGTTCTTGGCCCTACCATGAAGTGTCGATGATACTTCATGCAGTTGCCTTTCTGTCATTCATTCTTGCTCTTAACGGGTTCTATTTGTCTGATTATCACAAACATTGAGGATATATTGTAACGTGGAATTTGTTCTATTAATGGGTTCCAGATTTGAGATGCATGCCATTTGAATATTTGTGAAATTTAGTTTAACTACAAGAATATTTGAGAAAAGGGGAAAAATAGTTAAAAAGGGCAGGAACTGGGTTGGGTAAACTCAAAGCATTATTTAAGTCCTATGTACAATCACTCTGATCTTTAATAATGGTGATAATGCATTTGTTCACCTTCTTTATTATCTCTTTATTCAGAGCCAACTGTCAGCTTTTGTTTGGTAGTTTATTATGTTGTTGGTCTCCTTATTTCAAAGGCATTAACTGCACAGTTTTACCCTAGCTAGTTTTAGCTGATTTTTGGCACTGTAAATAAATTACCTAAGTTGGGCGTATATAATTTATTGCATTTTGTATCGCTCTTTTGGCGTAAACTGAGGCCATAAACAAAGGGAAGATTGTAAATTTATTTTTTCAACCAACTGAGGTTGTAATTCTCCTCCTCCTACTCATGCTTCTTTTTAAATATTTTTATAGTAATAAACATACTCCGGCTACATACAGGTTTATGCTCTTGGAGGGTTCCTTGTATTGAGGTGGATATGGGCAAGATGGCAAGAGAGGAGGGGCAAGAAGGGGTCTTCTGAGAGTGATAATGAGGAATCTTCAGATGTTGAATAGGTTTATCATTTGCTTAAATCTCAATGTATGAAGAATACTAGAAAATAAATGCTAATACATGGTTTCTTTTCATTTATGAATGTGAAAACTAGTTGGGTCACTGAACTAGCAAACAATTGTTTTCAACTCATAGGGTTTCATGTTTACCAATTGCCTTACATGTTTATTTCTCAATTCGTGAACTTGTTTTATGAATTTATTTCATTTTCCAATCAATGTTCCTAGCAATATCCTCATCATGCTGGTATCCGGTAAAAATAGAGTTACAAAATTGTGAATGTGTTCATAATTGTGGAGTTAATATGGTGTCACAGAGGAGGTGTGTCAGGAAGAAATTTGTGTGCAGATGTGCGGAGGATGGCTGCAATTTTTAATAAAATTCAATGACAATGTTCATCAGAAATTGTTATAAACTCTCAGTTATGTCAAAGATTTTTTATCTTGAGAAAGTTGATATTGTATTTTTCAGTTACATGGTTGAAATGTTAGGGCAATGTTGCCTGACCATTTATAATGATGGCCACTGAATTGTCATTTACTCTCACCATGCATTGTTGCTTAAAAAAAAAAAAAAACTCGAAACCAAAGGGTTTTATGCATGATGGCCTCTTGAATGTGTCAGTTGGCAGATGCATGCAGCTGTTTTAGGATGCATGCCTCATCCAATCCTCTTACCTAATAATATATTAAAACCCAAAATATTTCTGGTCACTTTGTGGCTTTATAATCCAGCGAAGAGAGAGCTCAAAGCTCTAAATGAGGCAACAGCTCGCTTTTCATTCTAAATCATAATAAGCATTATCTTCTCTTCTTCTTCCCATTTTTTTTTTTTGGGAATGTCGGGACCTCTCCAAGGCCGGGCTCTTTGAATTCACTCTTGTAAACTAAATCTCGGTTCCATGCACTACATTCTGATCAGTACAAAATTACAAGTGTACAATATCGTAATTTTATAGTAAAGTGATAAAAAAAATATCTTCCTCAAGGATTGGTAACTTACTTTTGACAAATATCGAAATTATACCAATCTTGATTTTATTTAGAGAAGTCATTTAGATTTTTGTAATTACAATTTAAAATAAAATCAATTAAAAAAAAATAGGCACAAAAAAATAAAAATTGTAACAGCCCGCTAGAAATTCAATTGTGAAATTTCTATTAACTTTAGGAATTTCGTGAAAAACCCATAAGTTTTCACGAATCCATTAATCGTATAAGTTTTTGTCTAACTACATAGTTAGTGTTATTATTTACTATGGTATCAGAAGTGTATTTTTGATTATTGGAGATAGTTAGAAGTGTCAAAATGTATTATGATTTGTGCCATTAGACTCGGAGGGTTATTTAAAGTCTTATGGCGCAATAACATTTTTTCATATTTTCGGACCCTGTTCAAAACTGTAGATATTTTTGGATAAAAAGAAATATCTTGAGGTAATTTTCGTGAATTTTATTGGGTAAAAATATTTTGAGTTGATTTTTATAGATATTATTAGATAAGAATATCTTAAGTTGATTTTTGTAGATATTATTGGATAGAATATTATGAGATAATCTTTTATAGATATTTTGGGTAGGAGAAAACCACACTCAACTCTCAACTCCAGCCTTATCACCTCCCTTATCTCGTCCATAAATGTGTCCAGCCAGCACCCATGAACTTATCTTCAATTACTCCTTCTAATAAAAGATTATCAAACACTCTCTCTCGGACAGATTTTAGGAGATCTTTTGCACGCCCATTTCGAAGCTGTTGTAAGTGTTTTATCATAAAGTCTCCTTCATATAAGTTGTTCCTTTTTGAGTCTAGTTTACATGGATATCTTATTTGCCCCATTTGAAGATCATTTGGTCAGTCAAATATTGTGTAAACTATAGAAAGGTCATTCTGGGAGATAAACTGGAGAATATGTTATAGTTTGGAGTTTTTGACCAAGCTAATGGTTAGATATTGATCCGAAATTTTTATGGAGTATTGTTAACATATATATGTGACTATTGGTTGAAGATTTTTGCATGATTAAAGGTTTTGATGAAAGATGTTCTTAGATTTAGAAACTTAGAAACTGGAAGAGGAAAAACAGTTTCTGTTTTGAGAAAGTTTAACTCTTTGGTGGTCTAAACCTATTCTAATGACTTTGATAATTTTATTGGAGGATCCTAAACATCTTATATACATGTTATATTATTATTTTGAAGATATTTGATGTTAGTTTCAAAGATATAAAATTTTATGCAAAGAGATATTCAGATAAGCCAAAGTGTGGATATTCTTGGCTAAATTTATGTTTTGGTTAATTTCTAACCATGTGATCTTGAATTAGAAGCTTGTATATGTTTTAGGACATCTTTTTAAACCATGTAATGGTTTGGTTTGAAGATCATATATTTATAAGTCATAGATCAAGAGATTTATCAAAACTAGTTGAGGAAAAAGTTCCTGTTTTTGGACTAAGTGTAAAACCAAAAACTCCAAATGTTATTTTGTGATTTTGGTGACTTTAGTTTGATGATTTAAAGCATGGTTGATGTTAGGATGATATTATGAATATGTTAGAAGTAAGATTTGATTTTTGAAATTCTTGGAGATGTTTTGATTTAAGGTCAAAACTTGTGATTCAAGTGCTTGGATCTTTTTACAAAAAAAAGTTTGGTGTTGATTATTAGATTTTTCTAAATGGATGTTTTAAGTATGGTTTTGAACTTAGGATTGGAAGATGTTTGTTGCAAAATTTTGGTTTAAGCATGAGTTTTGAAGTTGGAAGGAATTGCAACAAAAATAAAGGGAAATGGCCTATGGATGTTTCGACCATAGTGTGTTCTTCATGGTTGTGTTTTGTTTTAAATTTTTATGAGTTGATATTTAAGTTTATGACAAAATTTACATGAGGAATGTAAATTTTGGAAACTTTTGAAGTTAGTATGCAAAATCCTTAAGTTATGGGTAAAACGGTCAATTTCTCACATGTAGAGAGTAAAATGAAAATTTTACTCTTTAAGTTAGTATTTTCCATATTTCAAATTATTAGTGATTTAGTTCTAATTTTTAGAATCACTAATTACAGTTCCTCGTGATCGCACTTGAAGTTTTATAAGAAACGCGGAGATCGAGGTAAGTTAGCTTTTAACTTACTAGCAGTCTACTGTGTATGTGTGCTAAGTAAAAGAATTACAGTGTATGTATGTATGTTATCATATATGTCATGCCATGCCAAGTTATCATGTAATTGTCTATTATACAGAATTTATTCTGTCATCAATTTTTATCTGTTACACAATATATTCTGTCATGTATTACTATACATTACAAATATGTTATGTTAAATATGTTGTCTGTTATATGTTATGCCATGTTACGAAATGTTACTATCTCAAGTTGGTTATGTATTTAACTACAATTGTGATGCGTAAAATACATGGGGCCACAACAACTGTGGAGTATGTATTTTTCATGTTAAGTCAAGTTTATGTAGAATACATGGGGCCACAACAACTGTGGAGTATGTATTTAACTGCATAGTGATGTGTAGAATACATGGGGCCACAACAACTGTGGAGTATATATTTACACATAGAATACATGGGGCCACAACAACTATGGAGTATGTATTTTTAATGTTAAGTCAAGTTTGTGTAGAATACATGGGGCCACAACAACTGTTGAGTATGTATTTACACGTAGAATACATGGGGCCACAACAACTGTGGAGTATGTATTTTTCATGTTAAATTCAAGTTTCAGAGCAAGTTCATGCTAAGTCAAGTTTCAGATCAAGTTCATGTCAAGTCAAGTTCAGTTTATGATTCAATTTAAGCTATGTCAATTATGCTATGTTGTACGCTAAGTTATGCTTTAATTACTTATGAATTTGATTATGCATTTATGCTTTTACTGTCATACATGCATCATTAGTCTGTATGGAAGTTTTTTGTTAACTTGCTGAGATTTGTAATCAAATCTCACTGTGGTAGTCCCAACTACCATTCCCCCCGAATGGTAGATCTTGTTACAGGACCTGAAGGAGGATCAGGAGCTGACCAACTAGACACAGTCGACTGAACTACGGTGCGTCGTTAATGTTAATATAGTAGTTAAATTACTACTTGTACGATGGAGTTACATCTCCAGTACTTTTGGATCATAACTATTTTGGAATAGTGCTGTGATCTTAGTTATTCAATGGATCTTTATGTATGAAGTATGTTTTAAGTATTGGGATATTTTCAGTTTGGTGCATAGTATTGCTAAAAAAAAAAAAAAATTATCCGCTGCGAATATTGCATAATGTTAGATGCATGTTAGGATTATTGCATCTTATATGTCATGAACGGGGGCAGGTAACCTTGTGTTACATGTCTTGACGCTTCAAATGTCCGTCCGATCCCAAACGGAATTTGGGGGCGTCACAAAAATGATGTTCGAAGATCAAATTAATGGAAAATAAAACTTCTAGGAAATCGATTTCACCTAATTTCTCACTATACTTTATTCATCTAACTAATTGAATTTAATTCTTTTTGTTTATTAACAAATCTCTAATTCATCCAAAAGCCTCTTTCTCTTTCGATAGTCAATTGAAATTATTCTTGTTCATCATTTTACACAAGAGTATGCAAATTATTAAAACAAGAAAGTAATAAGACTAATGATTTAAATACTACATAGGTTCATATAAGTCTTTCAATTTCTATATTTACCTATGTTGAAATATTCAATATCTATCCTATAATTCCCTCTTTCGATAGCAAATCATAAGATTAAAATCATCTAATTAATGACCAGTTAATTAGAAGTAATAAACTCAGAATAAATTAGATAAAAAAAAGAAAAAATTGCTTTAAACTAATATAAAAAATCAAGTATAGTTCGGAACTAAATTACGTCATTTTTTTACTATAAATAAAATTTAGATTATGCTAAAGATTAAATTCAACATAAACCAATTTATCATAATTTTTTTTAGAATAATAAAAAGAAAATTCACACTAAAAAATGCTCGTATTGCAGTCTACAATCTCCTCCTTCGAGCCGTAGCTTCCTCCGGAAAAAAAAATTTCAGAACTCTTCTCCGTGCGTGCGTCCTCCAAGAGCCAATCCGAAAAAAAAAAAAAATTATTTTCCAAATACTGCCGTCCGTTTGTTGCGTCCTCCCAGCTTCTGCATTTTTTTTTTCTAAGCTTCCAGCTGTTTATTTCTAGAAAAATAGTATTTGTAGTCGTAGTTGTGTAAATAATATGTAGTCATTTTAAAAAAAATGAATTAATATAGAATTTACATAAAAAAAGACTAACTTTTTAATCATAGACTCTACTCTTTTACAAAATAATTATATAATATTTATATTTTCACGATTGTATATAATATTACTCTTATTTCTATCCAAGTCAAATTGTCAAAGACAATAACTCTCCGTATTTTGTGCCCCAAGAAAACCATTTCTCCATCTTTCACCCATTGACCAAGTTACAACCAATAGACTTTTAATTTGGAAGTAATAATTACGATGGGTCTAACGTTAGATTCATAGATAGGTAGAAATCTAAGCCTCCCTCATCCTTTTCTCTTTTTGAATTTGATACTTTCTTTTATTTTTTTTTTAACCCTTTCTCAAGTGGTGGTAGACGCCAATAATATATATAAATAAAAAAATATAATTATATACTAATTTATGTATTAATATGATATAATTGATTAAAAAATATATTTTATTAAAAACAGTATTAATTTAAATTTTAAGTATGAATGAATCAGTATTGATACACAGATTAGTACATAACTGTGTTTGTATATAGCAAAACTCTATATAAATCATCTCTATATCTACTTCTCTTCTTTTTAAATTTACAAATCTTCTTCTATCTTTAACTTCTTCAAAAATTTAACTTAATTTTTATTTTCAAATAGCACTTATGATCAATTCTTATATTCAAATAAATCTTCATTTAAATCTAAGTTTTTAGATAATAAACTTCTAAAATTTAGATCTTTATTTTTCTTCAAATCTGAAATAAAATTTAAATAACAACAATGAAGTCTAAAATTAACACAAATAAATAAAATTAAAATAAATTTTAAAGTTAAAGATGGTAAAATATATTAAATTATGCAAGTCATCACATTCACAAAAGTTTTCTTATACAAAACTGATTAAATCGATGGTTTTTTATAGGAAATATGGCTTGAAATGATTGTTTGTATCTATGAGGTATTGAATATTGGATCTTAAAGGGCGTGATACACAAGTTCAAGACCTTCACCACTTGGATCAACCACATGGGATTATAAGCATAATCTATGGCCTTCATCTTCCTTAATATTTACTCATTCGATTAAAAATTGAAATCATTGTGAATATGTAAACGATTTTTCTGTTTTTTGACAACAATAAAATACAAAATTTAGCCTAAATTAATCTTTAAGAGAAGTATAGAAAAGGATTTATAATTAAATTTCAAAACGGAACCGCCACATGTTTGAGGGAATCCGTTACGTAATTTCACACCGTCACCACCCAAACTGCAACATCGTTTCCCACTGCACAAATCCTAAACATGGGTTCCGACGACAATGACTTCCCTCTGATTGACTCCACCTCTTCCTCCCACCCCCACCACCACGCTCATACGCGCCAAACCCCAACCGACCAAACCTTCATCAACGACAGCAACATCAACCGCCACGACGACGACTACTACCCCCACCACTAAGCCCCCTTTGAAGACGAAGATAAATCTAACTTGAATAAATCCGTACTAGGAGCCCTGACCCCCGCTAAACGAACCATGCCTTACTACCACAAGAACCTTAGATCTGATCCCGTTTTCAACAACAAGATGTTGAAAGCCACCCAAGTGGCCTGCTGCACCGAACGCACATGCACCGTTCGGTGCTTTGTTTTTATTAGGCGCCTCCCATATTTTCAGCAGCAAATTGCTGCACCGAAACTGATCAGCAAATTTTTGAAGAGAACTTTTCCTATAAATAGGAGAGTTCTAATCTGCAGAGAATGCAGTGGGTGAAGAGAGAAAGAGGGACGTGAGAGAGAAATAGAATTTTGTAGAGTGTTTTGTAAATTTCGTACAAATTCTATAAAAAAGACTCCAGTGGACGTAAGCAATTTGTTGAACCACTTTAAAATTATTTTGTGTGATTTTTTGACAGGCTGGAGGCGCAATAATTGGTATCAGAGCTCTAGTTCGAGTTGTCTGAAAATTCAAGTTACTCAAAATCAATTTTTGACAACTCCAGGGTGTTCCTCACGTCGAGACGAATCCGTTGCCACAAACGAAATTGAAAACGGAGGTCGGAGGAGCCCACACGCGCCCTTAGAAGATTGGCGTGTGCATCTGCTGCAACTCATGCGCCCCACGAGCTCCAGAGGAAGAAGATGCATGACGGACATGCGCCCACGCGCCCTACACTGCTTCAGCTCGTGATTGACACGCGCTCCCCACGCACACACAGCTACTGCAGCGCGTGTTGTCCACACGCCCCCAGACGCCCTACCCGGCGCGTACATCCCACGCGCCAGACAAATCAGAACCGTCCGTTTTCCAGATCCATTTTGGTGATCTAAGCCATCTGGAGTCCGATTTCAACGATCAAATAGTGCTTTCCAACTATTTGGATCATTCCAGACTCATCCGTACGGTTAGAATTTTGAAATTTTGAGTGTAAAATTTCTAAATTCAAATGGAAAGATCTGGAAGAGATAGGAGCTCTGAAAATGCCAGTAGCTCCGGGCGTCGATCCACTGTGTCAAATGACAAGTTTGAAGTTGAAAAATTTGATGGAACAAGCAACTTCGGCATGTGGCAATGTGAAGTCATGGACGTTTTGATCCAACAAGAGTTGGATATTGCGTTGGGAGGAAAACCAGATGATATGACTGATCAGGATTGGAAGAAACTTAATACTCAAGCTTGTAGTACAATCTGATTATGCCTTACCAAAGAATAAAAGTATTTTGTCATGAGAGAGACAAATGCTAGGGTACTTTGGCAGAAATTGAAGGATAAGTTCATGAAGAAGAGCATTGAGAATCGTTTGCACTTGAAGAAGAAGCTCTTCAGATTCCAATTTCGTGAATGTATTTCTATGTCTGAACATCTGAATAGTTATAACCAAATTCTTGCTGATTTGTTAAACTTGGATGTTGAAATCGAAGATGAAGATAAAGCTTTACTTTTGTTAAATTCCTTGCCCGATACATATGAGCATTTAATTACTACTCTACTATATGGGAAGGAAAGTATTAGTTTTGACGATGTATCTAGTTCTTTAATTAGCAATGAGTATCGTAGAAAAGATAAGCAGGTACAACAAGATACATCAAGTGAAGCTCTAACAGCAAGAGGGAGACCACAGTCAAGGTATCCCAGAAAGAAGAACGGTTTTCAATCGAAAACCCGAGCCACATCACGTTGTTCATCAGTCGGCAGAAAACTTGCCAGAGATGAATGTTCCTTTTGTCGCAACAAATGACACTGGAAGAAGGATTTTCCCAAGTTGAAGGGACAACAGCAGAATCAACCCTGTACAACCAATGTAGTGGACAGAGATGATGATTCAGATTTTTCCTTAATAAGTTCATCATCCATTTGTCATTCTGATGAATGGACTATGGATTCCAGATGTACCTATCACATGTGTCCCAATCGAGACTGGTTTACTGACTTCACAAAGATCGAGGGTGGAGCAGTACTTATGGGCAATGACAGTGCCTATAAGACTCAGGGAATAGGTAGCATTCGGTTAAAGCTGCACGATGGCAGTGTCAAGACTCTGACAGAAGTTCGGTATGTTCCGGACGTGCGGAAGAATCTCATCTCATTGGGATCTCTGGATTCAAAGGGATTCAGAATCGCCATTGAAGACGGAACTCTCAAAGTACTAATGGGAGTTCAGGTGGCAATGAAGGGCTTGGGGCGAGGAAACTTATACTTCTTGCAAGGAAGTACTGTTGATGGAAGAGTTTCCACAGGCTGTGAGAAGTTAGATGAGACTGATGCCGACACCACCAGTCTTTGTCATATGCGTATGGTACACGCAGGAGAAAAAACTTTGCACACACTGGTGAAGCAAGGCTTACTCAAAGGTGCCAAGACTGGTAAACTATCTTTCTGTGAGCACTGTGTATTGGAGAAGCAGAGACGGATCAAGTTTGGAACCGCAGTACACAATACATAGGGAATACTTGACTATGTGCACTCCGATGTTTTGGGACTTACTCAAAATGTATCTTTGGGAGGTAAGCATTGGTTTGTAACTTTTATTGATGATTATTCTCGTCGTGTGTGGGTGTATACGATGAAGAATAAAGATGAAGTGCTGAAAATCTTCCTTGATTGGAAGAAAATGGTTGAGACTCAGACCGGCAGAAAGATCAAGCGGCTCAGATCTGATAATGGAGGTGAGTACACTTCAGACCCCTTCATGGAAGTATGTCGGAGAGAGGAAATTGTCAGACACTTCACAGTATGAGGTACACCACAGCAGAACGGTGTGGCAGAACGAATGAATCTTACTTTATTAGAGAAAGTGCGATGTATGTAGCTGAATGCTAGACTCAGTAAGAAATTTTGGGCTGAAGCTGTGACATATGCCTGCCACCTCATCAACCGATTACCTGCAGCTGCCAATGACGGAAAGACACCCAATGAAATGTGGAGAGGTAAACATGCTACTGATTATGACTTTTTACACATTTTCGGATGTCCTGTTTACTATCATGCTAAAGAAAGTAAGTTTGATCCTAGAGTCAAGAAAGCAAAATTCTTGGGCTTTAGTATTGGTGTAAAAGAGTATAGACTCTGGTGTATAGAGTCCAAAAAGGTAATCATCAGTAGAGATGTTACATTCAACGAATCTGAGATGCTTAAGTCACATAAGCATAAAGATTCCAGTGAAGGCAGCAATGATGGCGAAACATCAGATGATTCGTAGAATGTGGAGTTTATTACTTCAAAGAAGTTGGGAAAGCATGGACAAGATGAGACTAATAATCCAGTCACAGTACCTCCATGTCAACCCGAATCAATAGCAACCAACAGACCGAGACGAGAGAAACGCGTACCGACACGTTATGCAGACTATGTGACATATGCATTACCAGCTGAAGGGGGTGAGATCCCAACCACTTACAGAGAAGCCGTACAGTCCAGTGAACAAGTTGAATGGACAAAGGCGATGAATGAAGAGATGCAGTCTCTTCACCATAAGCAGACTTGGGAGCTTGTGCCGCTTCCAAAAGGAAAGAAGATAATTGGCTGTAAGTGGATCTTCAATCAGAAAGATGATCAAGCTGCTAAAAATGGAGTGCGATGTAAAGCTAGGTTAGTAGCCAAGGGCTACGCTCAAACATAGGGAATTGACTACAGTGAAGTATTCTCTCCTATTGTGAAGCATTCATCCATTCGAATATTGCTAACTTTGGTTGCATAATATGATCTTGAGTTAGCACAGCTTGATGTAAAGACAGCTTTTTTACATGGTGATCTGGAAAAGGAGATTTATCTGTCTCAACCAGAAGGATTCAAAGAAGCTGGTAAAGAAAATTGGGTATGCAGTCTGAAGAAGTCTCTCTATGGCTTGAAGCAGTCACCTCGGCAATGGTATAAGCAGTTTAACCGCTTTATGATGGATCTGAAATACACTCATTGCCAATACGATCATTGTGTATATTTCAGAAAACTTGAAGATGGATCTTTCATTTATTTGCTTTTATATGTAGATGATATGTTAATTTCATGTAAAAGCGAGGGGGAGATAGATCGCTTAAAAACTCAGTTAAGTAATGAGTTTGAAATGAAAGATCTGGGAGAAGCACGAAGAATACTGGGGATGGAGATCAGCAGAGATGGGGTGAAAGGTACAGTTCACCTTACTCAGAAGCAGTATCTGAAGAGAATACTGCAACGCTTCAACATCGACTCGAAGACGAAGCCAGTGAGTACTCCTATGGTCTCATATTTCAAGTTCAGTGCATTGCAGTCTCCTAAAACCGATGAAGAGCGGGACTACATGAGGAATGTCCCATATGCAAGTGTTGTTGGAAGCTTAATGTATGCCATGGTGTGTACACGACCTGATATCTCCCAGGTCGTTAGCTTAGTTAGTCGCTATATGCATAATCCTGGAAAGGTTCATTGGCATGCGGCTAAGTGGATTCTACGGTATATTGTTGGTACCGTAGATGTTGGTTTGAAGTTTGAAAAGAGTGAAGATAGTCTAGTAACTGGATACGTTGACTCAGACTATGCAGGTGATCTTGACAAACGCCGATCAACAACTGGATATGTGTTCACTATGGCTGGAGGACCAGTTAGTTGGCGATCAACTCTGCAGTCGACACTTGCACTATCATCAACTGAGGCTGAATACATGGCTGTAATAGAAGCCGTGAAAGAAGCCATTTGGTTACAGGGATTGGTAACAGATTTGGGCTTTGAGCAGCAAGAGGTTACCGTTTACTGTGATAGTCAAAGTGCAATCCATTTGGCCAAGAATCAGGTTTATCACTCTCGAACAAAACATATAGATGCCTGATTTCACTTTATACGTGAAATATTAGAAGAAGATGACATCAAACTTCAGAAGATTGGCACTGAAGATAATCTAGCAGATATGTTGACGAAAGTCGTCACAGGGATCAAGTTCCAACATTGTTTGGACTTGATCAGTATTGTACACTGCTGAGCACCGTCGGATGCATTGGAGCGTATTCGATAACAGAAATCTCTCATGTCAAAGAAAGATGTGCATTCATTTGAAAAATGAATCAATTTGCAAGCAGCATGGTATGGCACACTTGGGTGGAGGGGGTGATTGTTGAAAGCCATCCAAGTGGCCTGCTGCACCGAACGCACATGCACCGTTCGGTGCTTTGTTTTTATTAGGCGCCTCCCATATTTTCAGCAGCAAATTGCTGCACCAAAACTGATCAGCAAATTGTTGAAGAGAACTTCTCCTATAAATAGGAGAGTTCTGATCTGCAGAGAATGCAGTGGGTGAAGAGAAAAAGATGGACGTGAGAGAGAAATAGAATTTTGTAGAGTGTTTTGTAAATCTCCTACAAATTCTATAAAAGAGGCTCCAGTGGACGTAAGCAATTTGCTGAACCACTTTAAAATTATTTTGTGTGATTTTTGGACAGGCCGGAGGCGCAACACACAAGAACGAATCTGAGTCCGAAAACGGATTGTACTAGGTCGACTACCAGAAGGACTAGGAGGAATGGGTGGACACAACGATCGCGTGTCTTCTCGACACTTTCACAGAGAAGTAAAACCAACTGAACTGAGGGAATCTCCGGGGAAGGGACTGGGAGGAGGTGGCAGAGAACATAAGCGATCGACGCGGTGGGGAGAGGACGAACGTAACGTACGAGAGCGTTGAGCAGTGCAAGAACAAGATCGACAATCTCAAGAAGAGGTACAAGGTGGAGCAGCAGAGGATCAGGGCTGCTGGCGGCATGGGTACGGGGAACAACCACTGGCCCTGGTTCAAGAAGATCGAGGCCATCGCTGGTAACTCCTCGTTCGCCAAATCCAGTTCGGACGAGGATCGAGCCAGTTTGCCCACGCCTTGCCCATCTAAGAGGTATTACTATAACTGGTGCTGTTGTTTATCTGTGTTAATGTGCTGTGGTCTGATTGAATCAGTCCAGGATATAGTTTCGGGGTTCCATGTTGGATTGTAATTTTTGTGCTTGGATGAGGAAGCAATGTGAGTTATATAGAATAGTAGGCGAATTAAGGAAATGCATATGTGTAACAGCCCGCTAGAAATTCAATTGTGGAATTTTCATTGACTTTAGGAACCTCGTGAAGACTCTATAAGCTTTCACGAATCCACTAATCGCATAAGTTTTAGCCTGTCAACATAGTTAGTGTTATCACTCACTATGATGCCAGAAATGCAATTTTAATTATTTGAGATAGTTAGAAGTGTCAGAATACATTATAGTCTACACCACTAGGCTTAATTGAATATTTAGGATTTTTCAGTACTAAGTTTATTACGTTTATTTTTGGAGTGAATAGTAACCTCGGTAAACAACTAAGCGCAGTGTTTTCAAAATCACAGTATGAAATGTCCAAATTAGGTTAGCGAAATTTTATTTGGACACTTGGCAAGATCTTAACCACACATAATGAATAGTATTAGATACTTGACACAAAGAGAAAGCATTAGATGGAATTGTGAAGGAAATCAATGTGTGAGATCATGACACCTAAGCAAAATACACATTTGAAAAATATCTTAAGAATAGAGATTTAAAATACACATGGAAAGATTTTAGCCACCTTACTCTTCCAAGTCTACTCCACATTTGGAAAATATCTTAAACTGATTTTTGTAGATATTATTGGATAGAATATTTTGAGATAATCTTTTATAGATATTTTGGGTAGGAGAAAACTACACTCAACTCTCAACTCCAGCCTTATCATCTTCCTTATCTCGTCCATAAGCATCTCCAGCCATCACCCATGAACTTATCTTCATTTACACGTTCCTTTAAAAGAATATCAAACACTTTCTCTCAGACAGTTTTTAGGAGTTCTTTTGCACGCTCATTTCGAAGCTTTTGTAAGTGTTTTATCATAAAATCTCCTTCATATAAGTTGTTTCTTTTTTAGTCTAGTTTACATGGATATCTTATTTGCCCCATTTGAAAATCATTTGGTCAGTCAAATATTATATAAACTATAGAAAGGTCATTCTGGGAGATAAACTGGAGAATATGTTATAGTTTGGAGTTTTTGACCAAGCTAATGGATAGATATTGGTCCGAAATTTTTATGGAGTATTTTTAACATGTATATGTGACTATTGGTTGAGTATTTTTGCATGATTAAAGGTTTTGATGAAAAATTTTCTTAGATTTAGAAACTTAGAAACTGGAAGAAGAAAAACAGTTTCTGTTTTAAGAAAGTTTAAGTCTTTGGTGATCTAAACCTATTCCAATGACTTTGATAATTTTATTGGAGGATCCTAAGCATTTTATATACATGTTATATTATTATTTTGAATATATTTGATGTTAGTTTCAAAGATATGAAATTTTATGTAAAGAGATATTCAAATAAGCCAAAGTGTGGATGTTCTTGGCTAAATTTATGTTTTGGTTAATTTTTAACCATGTGATCTTGAATTAGAAGCTTATATATGTTTTAGGACATCTTTTTAAACCATGTGATGGTTTGGTTTAAGATCACATATTTATAAGTCATAGATCAAAAGGTTGATCAAAACAAGTTGGAAACAAAAATCAATAGAAATAGCATATGAGAATTTCGGCTCTATGGAGTTTTAATAGTTGTGATTAGTTTTAAATTTTTCTAAATTGATATATGAATTGAGGATAAAATTTACATGAGGCATGTAAATTTGGTGACTTTTGGAGTTAGTATGTAAAATCCTTAAGTTATGGGTAAAACGGTCATTTTCCTACATGCAGAGAGTAAAATAGAAATTTTACTCTTTAAGTTAGTATTTTCCATATTTCAATTTATTAGTAATTTAGTGCTAACTTTTAGAATCACTAATTACAGTTCCTCGTGATCGCGCTTAAGGTTTTATAAGAAACCCGGAGATCGAGGTAAGTTAGCTTTTAACTTACTAGCAGTCTACTGTGTATGTGTGCTAAGTAAAGGAACTACAGTGTATGTATGTGTGTTATCATATATGTTATGCCATGCCAAATCATTACGTAATTGTCTATTATACAGAATTTATTCTGTCATCAATTTTTATCTGTTACATAATATATTCTGTTATGTATTACTGTACATTACAAATACGTCATGCTAATTATGTCATCTATTACATGTATGTCAAGTCATGTAATATTCACTGTTGCAAGTATGTCATGTTAAATATGTTGTCTATTATATGTTATGGCATGTTACGAAATGTTTCTATCTCAAGTTGGTCATGTATTTCAAGTTATGTTCAAGTCACGTTATGTTACGTCAGGGCTTCAGTCCTTTCGTATTCCAGTCACGTTTCATCTTGATTACTTATGTATGGGGTCACAGCAATTGTGACGCATACACTACGTGAGACACAACAATTGTGACACGTAGAATACATGGGGTTACAACAACTGTGAAGTATGTATTTAAACAGTTAAAGAATAAGTTTCCGTATAATACATGGGGCCACAACAACTGTGGAGTATGTATTTACACGTAGAATACATGGGGCTACAACAACTGTGGAGTATGTATTTTTCATGTTAAGTCAAGCTTGTGTAAAATACATAAGGCCACAACAACTGTGGAGTATGTATTTTTCATGTTAAGTCAAATTTCAAAACAAGTTCATGATAGATAAGTCAAGTTTCAGATCAAGTTCATGTCAAGTCAAGTTCAGTTCATGTTTCAATTTAAGTTATGTCAATTATGTTATGTTGTATGCCAAGTTATGCTTTAATTACTTATGAATTTGATTATGCATTTATACTTTTACTATCATCCATGCATCATTAGCCTGTGTGGAAGTTTTTTTGTTAACTTGCTGAAATTTGTAATCAAATCTCACTGTGGTAGTCCCAACTACCATTCTCCCCGAATGGTAGATCTTGTTACAGGATCTGAAGGAGAATCAGGAGCTGACCAACTAGACACAGTTGACTGAGCGACGATGCAACGTCAATGTTAATATAGTAGTTAACGTAAATTACTACTTGTACGATGGAGTTGCATCTCCAGTACTTTTTGAATCATAATCATTTTGGACTAGTGTTATGATCTTAGTTGTTCAATGAGTCTTTATATATCAAGTATGTTTTAAGCATTTGGGATATTTTCAATTTGGTGCATAGTATTGCTAAAGAAATAATTTATCCGCTGCGAATATTACATAATGTTAGATGCATGTTAAGAACATTGCATCTTATATGTCATGAACGGGGGCAGGTAACCTTGTGTTACATGTCTCGACGCTTCAAATGTCCGTCCAATCCCAAACGAAATTTGGGGGCGTCACAATATGTCTATGGTTTATGCGTGGCATTTGGAGAATCAATGCTTGATGGGGTTGTTTTAACGTTCAGGTTTCCGAGAGGAAGTTTGTGAGGTTAAAGCTAAAGAATTTAAAGTACGTAGCAAGTTTGGGAACTTTTCAATTCTGAAACAATTTTAGGGATATTTCATCCCGAATGTTTTCCTTAATGCAACGGCTGCTGTTCATTGCGATGATTGCAGGTCCTGGGTTTTCAATGGACGAAATTTCATAAATGAGCTTACTAACTTGGGAACAGATGGCTATTAATTCCCAAGTTAGTCAGTTCACAACTTAATATAAAAGACAACACAATTGTCTGATCAAATGTCTGATTTCTTCATGGACAGATATATGCCTAGCAATACTTCATTGGTCAACAACATCAAATCCAAACCGATATCAAATCTAAAATGGCGTAGAGTAGTGTTTAAAATCAGTGGTACTGCACTAGCTGGGAACTAAACATCAAAATGTAAAGAATAAAAAGTAAGTGATTAAATGGGTGAGGTTCAAATGAAATATCAGTGTCGTGCACTCAAAGAACTCACTGTATCAAGCCCTTGACATGCCAAACATTATGCTTTAAAACCACAGTTTTTGAGTCATATGGGTGCGCAGAGTACATCTCCTTTCCCACATATTCAATTGCCACATTATTAGGGCTGTAAATGAACCAGTCTGTTCGATAGCTCGCTCGGTACTCGCTCGGTTAAACTCGAATTGAACTCGACTCGTGAAAAAAAAAAGCTCGTTCATTAAAGCAGATACTCGCTCGATTTGTAAATGATACATACTCGATAAAAGTCGACTCGACTCGACTAAGGCTCGTTTAGGCTCGCTTGTTTATGCTCGAGTCGACTCGTTAGCTCGACTCGATTAAAACTCATTCATATATTAATAAATATATACATACACCTATACATGTATATATGTATTAGCTAATAATATAAACATATCATTTTTATAATTAAATATATAATATGTATTCTAATTACTTATGTCTATATAGTAAATATACTTCATAGGTATATTTTATATTGTATAATAATTAGTTGATAAAATTTAATAATTTCATATACTAGTATGGGGAAACCATATATGAAATAGATATATTCTATCATATTAAGTGTATGTATTAATAATATATGTAGGCATATAATATATTGTTATTTTGGATAAATATCAACTAGTTAGATATTAATTATTTATAAATTTTTTGAAATTTTATAATTTAATAGAGGTTCTACTTGTTATTTGTATAAATTCAATATTAATTCTTATTTATTTATTTATTTAATTTATTAATTATTAAATCTTATTAAAAAAAACAATTCGAGCTCGAGCTCGAGCGCGACTCGACTCGACTCGAATTCATTTGTGGGACGAGCTCGAACTCGAGTTGAGATTTTAACTTATCGAGTCGAGCTCGAACAAAGAATTAAAAAAAACCTCGAGCTCGAGCTCGAGTATTTTGAGTCAAGCTCGAGCCTGGCAAGCCAAAACTCAGCTCGACTCGGCTCGATTACAGTTCTACACATTATGCTCTGATGATAGCTAGATGGCAAGGACCTCCCCACTTGACTTGACAAGCCTCCCCAGCACAGCACGTGAATCACCAACGTTGGCAATGTAGAGGGTGCCACCGCATATTACACCAACCAGGCAGCATTGACCCCAAGGTGCAAGTTTTCTCTCCATGATGTAATTTTTATGTGCAATTGGATATGCTGTGACTTCTGAAACACTCAATGAATTATTTATTTTATCTTGTTCGGAACGGTTTTTGAGTGGAAAATTCAAGCTGAACTGCTTTCTTCCGTCATTAGGTGGCAATGCAGGTTGCTAAGGAAGTAACGTCAGCTTGCCGCCTTTACCGGTGGAGGTGTTTCAAACTTCTCAATTGCTCGCCCCCCCCCCCTCCCCCCCCCCCAAAAAAAAAAAATTTACCAATTTCTCAAGCTTTGTCATTCCTTATATTATCCAAATTGTTTAATAATATACTGGGAGGAAATTGTGACATTGTGCCCTTCTATTATGTCTCAGTTAATGCAGATGCAGTTCTTAAAGGAACCAGTGTGATTGGTGTTTATGACTTCCATTCTGGTGACAACGTTACACTTGATAACGTTTGACGTTATTTCTAGCGGCATAACCTCTATGGACCTGATGGCTCTCACATATTGTGAAGAGAATGGAATTCCTGGTTGGTCTTGTTTCATTGTTCTAAACTGTTGATGCTGTATTTTATCCCTCTTTTTCCTAAAAGGTATACGTACTTTCTCTGTAGTGGTTGTCTTTAATTTGCTGGAGCCCGGGAATATCTCTAGAGCATTATGCGGAGACCAAGTTGGCACTTTGATTGAACAGGCAGGTAGGATTAGTTAGGTCTCATTTGCATACGCAGTTTAGATAATATGAGATGAGATATTTTAAATAATAATAAAAATTTTTGAATTAAAATGAAATAAAATAATTTATAAAAAAATAGATATATTTTGATAGTAAGATGAGATGAAATAATTTTTAATTTTTAAGATTTGAAAAATATACGAGTCTTGCTATTTTATATAGTGCCTATTTATGTATTATTTATGCACTGTTTATGTCAGGTTGACACTATTTATGTACTGTTTTCACTGTTTATTTACTGTTTGTTGAAGTTGATATTTTCAAAACTTAAAAATGAGATATTGTGTTTGAATAGCTGAAATTATTGTACGGGATAACTCCGGATGAAATATTTTCATCATATTGGCTAACCAATCCGGGCCTTAATGTTTTATAAAGCCATGTGTAATCCAAATATTTTAAATTGTAGTGTAAATTACTCTGTAAGTATATATCTTAGCATGATTAGTCCTATATATTGTCTTCTTGGTTTTTCTCATAATAAATCATTAGTTCTTTTTAAGAGATGAATTGGACGTTGTAGAAAACCATCTCCTTTTGTGCTTCGCACAGTATTCAAGATGCTACAATTCTTATCACATGTTTTACTCAACATAAAGTCCAGTTTGTGGGTTTTGGATGTCGGGGAGGGTGGAGCAGCCTGGAGCTTGAATGCTGTTGATGCCAACCTTTTGTTTTCTAATGCATTGTTAGTTTCAAATATTCAATGATAATTATTTATCCTTTCCTGGCTGAAAAACTTGTTTCAATGCTGCCCACCCTCATGTACCGGCCTTGAACACCTGACCTTGATGGGAGCAACATGTGCTTTGTTGTTTGTCTTTCAATTAAGCTGAATTTGAGTTTAACCTTGTGGATTTTGAGCAACTTATGTTCGGTTTGGTCATTGGAATTTTTTAACTCAAATACAAAATTCTCATCTCTTCATTACAATTTTCCTAAATTTTCATATAAAATATAATAAATAATTTAATTTTTTCTTAATTTTTTAAAATCTCAAAATAATAATAATATTAAAATATAATATTTTAATATTTAATTTTAAAACTTAAAATTTTCATATAAAAAATTTTAATAGCTAAGCAGAACTATATTGAGTAGTCTCGTTTATTTACAGTCGCGCGCGTGAGAGAGAGAGAGAGAGAGAGTTGTAACTTTCATCAAGGTGAATTTTTCAGAGTTACATCAGAAAGCCTTCAATTGTGAAATTGACTTGTTCTATTGATATAATGCAGATATACGGCTGGTGTTTCTCTGGGTGGGACATCAGATTTTATTGGGTAAGATTGTGGTACCTGAATCACCGATAGGTCAGACATCAGAATGTTCTTTTTAAGACATCAGATTTTACGTTAACAGATTATAAAATGTGGTAAATCAATTTAAAAAGCATTGCATGAGTATTAAATCCACAAGGCCATGACCACATTGACCCAAATATACAGCGTACTTTGCTTCAGGAGGTCATGACGTTAACCCTCTTAACTCAAGGGCTAATGCTACCATGGAATACTTGGAAAGGGGTAGAAAAACATTCTGCAAATTCCAATCTTAAGCTCCTGCAAAGATGAAATTTCGATGCACTGCAATCCTGTTACTACCATATAGAAGCATCCTAATCAGCAGCAATCTGACAAAGTTCAGGGAATGAAGACCCAATCTGAACATATTACAAATCCAGAGAGACAAAAAGAAGGCGTGCCTCAATTTCTAATGGTTCTATCTTTTGGGAAAACCATAGTACAGGGCTGTCACCAAAAAATACAGCTAGCTGCAATACAATACAGCTTCATTAATAATAAAATTTATTCATTTACACTCCTGGTATATAAAATACTGCTAGTTAAAAAAGAAGGTTCACAACTAATAACTAGTCCAACAGCTTGTACAAGAGCTGCTTATTCAGTAAATAAATGGCAATTCAATTAACTTACCTTCCCAACATCTCGACAAAACCTATGGACCTCCATCCATACCTTAGCTCTCGCATGTACAGTTTCAAGCCAGCCTATTATGTTCCTCCAATACTAAGATGGTTCTCAGCTAAACTCTATACTCGGTACGATGAGTCCCTGGGATCCATCCCCAATGCCCAGGTCCATTTTAATGCATCTCCTTCTCAGTCCATGGTGAGGTAAAAAAAATCGTTTATCTATTCTGACAGCTTTAAATCTAAATCTACTTGAATCCTTGCCCAAAGCGAGAAGTTAATCCAAGTACTGCAACTGAATTGGTACTAGCAAGTTAGCAACCCGTGCTTGGCTCACAAATCTACAGTTTTTACTCGGATTGGAAATAACTATCATAAATGGAAAGCTTATCAAATGCATCAAAATTTGCCTTTAGTCCAACAAACTGGCTGCCCAGCTGTGCACAACCAGCATCTGGCCACCTGCAGACTCCATCTCGAGTGCGTAAAGGGCATAAAGTTTCACACACTTGTCCAATTGGATTTTTAGGAATAACGTCCTCGGCCATTACTGTAATGGAAACACAGAGATCTGATTTCTCATCATGATGTACAGTACCATCGAATTCTCTTTTCAAAGGGGTACTGATGAATTTCTGTGGAGCATCTGCTGGGTTGCCCTCAATGCCAACAGTAAAATCACCAGTGCTTGAGAAGTGTACCTTGCACCCCATAGACTCTACTGCTCGCTTTATGGCCTCACTTTCCTTGCTGGCCCTCTTTGCCAGGTTCATAGTTGAGCTGTTCAGCTGCTTTTCATTTCGTAACTCTGCATTCAATGATTCCATGGCAACTGCAACTTCTTTAGCTTTCCTCTCTGCTACCTCTTTCGCCTGTTCACAAATCCAACAAAGTTTTAATATGGATATCAATATTAGATCAACATAAAAACCCATCCAAAAGAAAATCTCTTTTTTTAATTTTTTTGGGGGGAAGGGAGGGAGAGGGGGGAGATTTAGTAGCCATAGGACATAAGTAATTTATCACCTTCTGCAGCTCAGAAAATTTTATAGCCATCTTTTGACATTGGGATTCAAGCTCCCCAGCTTGGGCTACTGAAGGACAAGCCCAACGAAGATGAAATTGGGGCCACAGAGTTGGGGCTAAGGCTGCTGCACGAGGTAATAGTGGACCATCGTGTTTTGATGGATCATAAAATAGGTTGAAATGCACATGAGAGCTTCCCCCTGAAGCACGCAAATCACCCAAGTATGCCCACAAACATCCACAAGCTTCAGAAACACCACTTTGCTGCCTCTCCTTTTCACTGAAATCAAAATATATAACGAGAAAAATGGTACCTATTAGCTCCTGCAATATTCAGCATCAGAAGACTTTGCTTCATTATTGTGCATTGCACTATATATCTCTTCCTGCCTGATAAAACCTTATATAATTGGATGATCAATCAATCATTGAGATGATTTAGTGCATGTTTGGGTTTGAGTTTGGAGACTTAAAAAGTGCTTTTAATAGCCTGATAAAGTAACTTTTTTCTTTGAAATAAAAATTTTGTATTGTAAGTGCAGAATAATTACAACACCATTGGAAAGGGAGTTGAATGAGTGATCAGTGCACACAAAAATATAAGCAGACGTTAAAAACTAATCAGATTTGGATGTTTAGTAGTTATATGTATATATGATATAATGATATTCCACAATGAGTTTTCAATTACACAATGTGATGGGAAGAGAGGAGATATATCACTCAAGATAGAAATATATATATAAGTGAAGGAAATAGAAATTCCGTAGATGAAATTTAGCCCTGCCCACCAATTTCCGACCTTTCTATTTAGCATTGTTACATCAGTCAAAAATTCCATTCATTTTAAGTTTCCTTTTTCTAATAAAATTTCGATGCATTATCTACAAGTTTCACCACTTTTAGTATGATGCTACATGAAAACTCACAGGAAGCACCAAATGTTGACAAACCATTTTGTGTGTTGGTATGACAATGATTGTGGTAAACCCCTGATGTTTTAGCATTATGAACCAATACAATTGCACCCCAAAAGAGAAATAAAAATGGGTTTCCCCCAGAATCATTAACTATTTATCAGTTGGCATGCCACATCCTGCGTTCAACTACAAAATAGCTAGGCTACATAAAGCAAATGCATGCCAGAGATCACACTTCGAATTTTAATGCATGCTCGAGACCCAAGACTTCAATTTATTGTATTCAGGCCAATGCAAGAAAATTACCTATTACCAAAGAAATTTCCAAAACGACAGGAAAGCATACAGTCCAAGAAATCCACCAGAAAAGCCTAAATCACCAGAAAGTATAAATATCAGCGAGCAATTGTTTTCTGATATAAGTATAAAATAGAAAGGGAAGAAAATAAGATGCTCATCAACACAATTAAGTGATTCGCGAGAACCATGAACTTAGTGTCACATATGGAAGAAGGCCGCTCACCGAGGAGAATTCAAAAGCAAAAGGATAAATCCGCAACAATTGTGAAACACAATCAATCCACTGCAAAATAGACATAAATACAAGATTATTAACTATAACCAAATCATCAAGTAAAAATGGGGGGCCGTGCAACATGTTCTCAGTTTAAATTTGATTCATGCCATGCTTGACATCAACTCTTTACATAATCTCAAGTGGAGAAATCGCACGTACTTCAATGGAACAAGAGAGTTTGACAATGAGCTATAGGAAAGACAAAAATCATAATAACGACCAATTAAAGACACATTGACAACCATTAGTCTGAAAAACTTAAGTTGGCAAGGAGTGCCATTTAAGTGGACCTCACCCTTCGCTCCATTATTATCAGTTTGGCTTGTCTCTTTTGGAAAGTCCAGGCTTGCTCCATTCCTTTGAAAAAGAACAGGGACCCCATTTGCCACTCCTCACATTCTTAGCTCATCTGTGGTCCATCTGAACCTTTTGATCCTGACTCAAGGATCAACAGGTTCTGTTCAGGGCTTGCAGTTCCTTTTGAAACTTATAAATAATTTTGGCCGTGGGAAGATTCTATTGGGGCATGAACAAAGCTTCTTCCCATCGAATAAATATATAAGTTCATTCAAAGAAATAAGAAAGAAAGAAAACATCAAGGCCATGGCCCCCTTTTAGTTTCGCCTAGATCCTTTAGGCTCAGACTGGGCCTGTTAGGGTTCAGTAGCATGTCTAAATCTTGCCCTAGCATTTTGGGTTTGATTATTCTAGTGACTTTGTCTTGTGAAAGGATAAGTTTTGTATCCCTAAATTTAGTATCAAGGTACACACCTGCAAAAAAATGGGAGAACAGTTATTTGAATTCTGTGCATGAGATGAACTTGGAGCTTGAGATGTAAATGATCCTGATGACTGCCGCACAGGAGATGATGATAAACTCCCTGCAGAAGACTGTCTTGATAACTCAAAAGGAGAGCTGCCACTACCAGATACTGTTGGCATTCCTGTTCTTTCCGAAAATGGATGTCCAAATGCCAGCCAGTCTTTCTCAACAAGTGCCTGTATAAAGATAAAAGATCCAAAATTTCAGAATCGGTAAAAATCCAAAGTAACTTAGGCATTCATGCAGGTATCAGCATCAGGCATAGATATTGTCAAATTAAACAATGCAACCCCAAAAGACATAAGTAAAACTTGAAACGCAAGATGCATTTCAGTTCCAAAATATTGCTGAAAATGTAATTAGATGAGGGAAAAAGAATAACAAAATAAAACCTAAAATGTGAGAGTCCTACACAAAACATTGCATGCAAAAATAGGTCTTAAATCAAAATGCCTCTCACAAAAAGATAAAACACAGTCCAAATGAGCTTCTTTCTTTACGATGTATCTCAATCTTTTCTAGCCTTGAAACTAAACTTCAAAAAGAGTGAATTGGTTCCAGTTAGGTATGTAGAAGATGCAAAGCGAATAGCACGAGAACTTGGGAGCGGTAAGCAGTCCTCAAACAACCTACCTTGGTTTGTCATTAAGGCTATATCAGTTTGAGATGTAATTGTGGAAAGAATGGAAGGGATATATGCAGGATTGCGGGAACATCATGTCAGTCTTCTATATGTAGGAAGAGATATTGATAAGAAATTATGTGATGTTATAGGGATGGAGGGAAGTACCACTTGGTGAGTTGGGATAGATCCTGCTACCATAAGTAGTGGCGCTCGGAGATGTTTTTGATATAGCAGATTCATTGTTGTGGATGGGGATGCTTGGCAAGAGTTAAAGCATGGATAGGAGCTCTTGAAACTCCTTTTCCTAAATTGTTTGTCTCTGCAGTGGATAGAGGTGCAACTATAGTGGGGTATGCACATAGGATAAGGGTGAACTTCACTGGTGTCATGAATTTCATTGGCATTGTGGGAGTAAGACCCTGAATTGTTGATCATTTCCATCACTTACTTTATGCATAGAATTAATGAGAGGAGAATAGATTGGGAGAGATAGCATCTAAATCAGAATTTCAATGCCAAATACTCTTCGAAGATTGAAGGCTGATTTTCTATGATGAGCCATTTGGAAGGAAAAGGGTCTGTAAAGAAGTGACTTTTTCACTCGGACAGTGATATAAGATAAAGTCTTCAAGCATGATCACATCAGGAAGTATGAGAAAATAACTCTTTATTGTGTTTCTATTGGCAGACCAAGTGGGGAGACAATTAACCGAGATCACTTTTCAATTGGATAGGGTGGGGGGGGAGGGGGTTAGCTTGTTTCTTTCTCCTGCTTGGATCTTTCTAGATTTCCATAATTTTATATTAGGATTTTTCACTTATTTCTACTCTCTTGTTCTACAGCTACTAGCTTTTGCTTTTTTAACCTTATCAAAATAATAATAATAACAAAATAATAATAATAATAATAATAATAATAATAATAACATAATCCAGAAATTTCCAGTTAGCACCTGAAACCCTGTGAATGTCCGATAGTATGGATCGAGCAGCAGACTAGCAAGTGAAACCAACTGAGTTGTTCTATCCCATCCATCACTAAACAATATGAAAGTGGGTCAACAGAATAGTGTTATAATCCTTTCTGTCCCAAATTTTTGAGCTCAAAATGGTGAGATTATTTATAGAGTTAACAAATAAGACATTTAAATTGTGACAGGACGGTAACCTGCAATGTATAAGAACTGATGCTGATTCCAAAGCAACACGTGCAGCAATCCAAGCCGAACCAGCCAAGACATTCTGAATATGTATTAACCAACCACTGTCACCAAGGCTTGATACTGAAGCAGACATACTGCTAAGGTTACCTCCACCCCAACTCCATCCACCATGTCTCTGTCAACAAACTTAGCATCAGGCAATCTCACCATTGCAAACAAGACACTGTCAACAAATATTGTTATAAATGCAAAGATAATATTAATTACAGTCGAATGAAAATGACTTGTGAGATTATCCTTGCCTCAGAGGTCTTAAAAAGGCTTTAAGAATTTTTCAGGCATCATAAACCCATGCAAATTTGGCTCACACGCATGAATTCATAAGCAAGCTGTGCTTAAGCTTACTGGGCACTATGCATAGAGACAAAAGGAATACTAGACTATCATCCAATACTTTATCCCACTAGATGGTTACAATCCTCATCACTATATCCTTGAGTCAACCGTACTTGCAGAGAGGGAATCAACAGCGGATCATAAAAATACATAAAACTTATTTTCTACCGTCTTTCACTGAAAGGCTATATAGACAACTGTGTTAGTTTTAATGATATATACAACCATGACTTGTTTATACACAATGAATAGGTCCAAGGTGCAAGCTCAAAGGTCAAATTTCAAGCTTTAATCACACCATTGCTTCAATGGTAACATCCATAGACTAACTAGAATAGCTTCCATCAATAAATTTCAATAATACAATTCCATATCTCGTGAAATGGACTTTTCTCCCCATCAAATGAATTAATTATCATAGTCCAGCACTGGTAAAGCAGCCAGATCTACATAAGATTCTGAGACCAACCAGGAATGATGACATTCCATCTGATGAATTGGCGCCATGAGTATCCAAGTAGTCTCTTAGTCGAGCAAGACTATCCCTCATTGTGTGTATGTTGTCTATCCCAAAGAATACTATCTGATAAAAGAAAAAAAAAAAAAGAATAATAAGGAACATGAAACCGTAATGTAATATGAATTCGAAGTTCACCAAGAGATTGATAATCTAACAGCACAAGCCGTCGAGAGACCTCAGACTGAAAATAATTTGATGATGATTCTGAGCCACCTCCCATTGCCCCATTTGCCAAAGCATTTTTCCTAGGTCTTGCATCAGCAATATATAGCTTCCTTGGGGAAAAAATGGAGAGAGAGAGAGAGAGAGACGAAGAAGAAGAAGAAATCAATCAATGTTAACCCATAACAACAGAAGTAAAAAAGCCTTCAAAAAGAAAAATAAATGCCTTATAGAAGAGATTAGCAACACGTAAACTATTATGACTAATACAATACATATAATAATTTGCGTATAAGTACATATCACAGAAAGATGTAATTACAATTTCTTACAAACATGGCCACCTGGAAATAATAAAATAAGACCTGTTTCTTCTCAGCATGAAAATAAATTGTTTCTCAAGCGTAAATACCAAACCCACATATCTTTTTCGCTTCTACACTCACATATACAGATAATGACGCACACGTGTCAGTTTAATATTTAACTGGTACATACAAGCTTCATCATTGAAATTATTTGGTAGAATTTGCATGATATAGAAGAGAGAAAAAGGAAAAGAAGAAATTTTATACACCTACCTCTGTGGCCCACTCACACCAAAGAGTTGAGTGCAAAGACCGCTAACAAGCTTTTCATCAGTGTTGCTGCAGAAAAATGCAGAGAAGTGAATCCATGTAATTTCAACAGATAAGGATAAAAGATCAAACTTAACACTTCAAATCTCCAATTACCTCCTCATATTCATCATGAGACCAACCAAGGGTTGGGATGAACGTGCAAGGACAGCTCCAGTTCCTGCAACTCACCACATATGCAAAAACTTAAGTCATTCATTATAGGCAAGCATTTAAAAAAAAAGGGGGGGGTCTGTTGCATACCTGGATCACACCATGAAACTACAGGCAATCGACATCTTGCCCGAAATGTTGAAGCCTGAATCACCTCTTCATCACTACATCAACAGTCATACAAAATTATTACATGTACAATTCCAGAATCAAAATGTATATCAGCCAAAATAAGATAGTTATAGTACAGATCTCAGCATCTTACCTGATCCCTTTTGGCACAATCAAAGCAAATGGATAACTTTGGCACATTGTATAGTTGGAGTTTAGGCTAGTTATTCTCCACAAGTCATTGTATAATAGGAACGACCCCTTCTCAATCATACTCATTGATGCACGGTAGGATCCTTTTCCAAGAAGCCGGAAATACTCATTTAGTAACCGCACCTTTGGGTTAGTATTGGTGAATTTGGAAGGTCCAGAAGCAAAAGCATAAAGATCCCATAAGCTTGCTGGTTTAGTGCACCTTAATAATGCATCAAATACCGCACGTCTCTGTAAAATTACCAAACCATACAGCATGCAATAAGCAGCTTGTGGAATTGAACAAGAATGATTAATAATATTATTGAAAAAACTTATTTGCAATCCTTTTGACACATCCAACCCACCACTAAAGTGGGTCCCACAATAATGAAAAGGTATTAGTTTGACTTTTTTTATAACTATAATCGGTCCCACAACAAGTGGTGCATTGACACACCAGGCTTGCAAGTAGCAAAACTCAATGCCAAATTGTTGCTTGACACCTTTTCGAAATATTAATCATTTTAAACTCCAAAGTTAAAAACCAATTATTACAATTAAGGGCAAAAAAGAGTGCAATATTGAATATAGTAACAACATAAAGTGCAATTTGTGTTTAATCCTTTGGAACGTTAAACATGGGAAGTGAATACAGTAACAGCTGAAAATGAAATTTACCTGATTCGTTGTGGGGCAGAAACCAAAGACAATAATTCTCATATCTTTGCCTGCAAAAGAATAGAGGAACCATTATTTCTCCTACAATCTCCACAAAGAAGCACCAAGAAAATAACTAGATAACTGGTTATATCATATGGAATACAACACAAACTAGGCCAAAGAATAACATAGCCAACCATCAATATATGTAGACACTATTCCACAACTAACTAGCGATGATGAAAAAGATGATTACCTGGAATAAAATCACTGGAAGAATATATCTTATTTGTGAAATCACTACTTGTTCCAAAAGTTTAAACTGGTGGAAAGATATAGATTTAATTATTTGTATTATATTCGTAACACTCCCCCTCACATGTGGGCTAGACTCCCTCTTAATGGGTGATCCAACACGTAAAATATTTAATTAAATGGGCTAGAGTGTAAAGTCAGGGTTTGAACTCAGGATCTGTGCTCTGATACCATTCGGTTACCATAATCCATAGCCCGGGCCCCCATAAACCATTGGGGAGTGTTTTGGCTAGCGCTTTTTTGGCTAGGCAGTCCGAAGGTATCATCAGCTAGCACACTTGCTTTTGTTAGCTGGGTCCACGGCGGAAAGCCTCACTTCCTGCTTTACATGAGTGAGAGTTCAGGGACAATTTAGATGCTCTGATGGGAAAAGATAGATTTAATTATTTGTATTATATTTTTAACATTATCAAAAAAGAATCTAAACGATATTAAATTGGAGATCTCTTGGAAAAGTAAAGTATTACAATGGGTTAGGAGAGATTTTCGGACTACAAGTTTGTGATTGCAGATTACAAAATGTTTATGTACATTCTTGTTTGGATTTCAAGACGGATGAGGGATCCATTCCTGGAACCTTACTCATGCCTTTCATGAGTGGGAACTTGAGTCAATGAACTCACCTTTTCTTTCACAATGTTCTAATATGCTGAAAAGTGAAGTGGCTATAGGATGTATTAGAAGCTAAAGCATGGGGATCAACTCAGTCTTCATAATTATTATGAGCCATTAAAAGGTCATAACACCATGCAATTTACCTTGGAGGAGTATTTGGGGCAGTAAAGTTCCTAGAAAGGCTACCTTCTTTCCTAAACAACTGCATAGAGAAGAATTCTAATTTGTGATATCATTGTGATGGATTAGTGTTGTATATGCAAATGTAGTGAAAATCTGACGCCCAATTGCTACTTCATTGAACAGTTTCTAAAGACATTTGGTGTTTTCTCTACACAATAATTGGGCTGAACATTACACTCTCCTACTCTCTCCGTACAACTACCGTTTACATGGTCACCCGCAACCTTACCACCAGCGTTCTCGCTGGTGGTGATTAACCTCGTATTTCTCGACGCTCCTCGTCGGGAATCCTTTCCCCTTTTTTTATTCTTAGTTTTAGTCTGGCGAGTTGGTGTATTAGTGATGGGGAGGCACAGACAGGTATACATCAACCAGAAAATTTTTACATTCACGAAGGATGATGGATGGTGGTGGAGTATAACAGAAAGCAGCCATCTTATGATGAATTATATTTCTGTGGACCATGAAGCTTTGTGGTGGCTGTCTTCAACGGTGAAGGACTGCGTGGCTTCACAGGGATCACCGGAGTTCTTAAGAACACGCAAAACAGGTCTCCAAGTATTAGTAGTGCAGAGGGACTGTAACCTTAAAGGGAGCTTCCTCTTCATTTCGGTGCTAGGCAATACGAAGAGAAAAGGTTTGTTAATTGTGCCGGAAGGAAGAAAAGGGGTGGGATGGAGAAACTTTAGAGATACACTAAAAGAGATCATTCCTTCTTCCCCTTTCCCGAAAGAAAGAAATAGCATGGCGTTGGGTGGTGGAGATGGTGGCTCATCCTGGGCTCTCCCTTCCCAGCAAACGGCAAATGAACCTACAGTGAGGTGACCCAAGCTCAGAGAGTTCAGCCTCGAGCCGCATAGCATGAAGGGGTGCTAGGTTCCATTTCGGTGGAAATGCAGAAAGGGGACGAAGATGGTAGAAACTGGTCTAGTGCAAATGAGGAATCAATACTTAAAAAGTGTTGGATTTTATGAAGGAAAGGGTGGGGGCATTATTGGAAGAAATAGATGAGATTAAACGCAGCGTTAAGGGGAAACAAATTATGGGAAATGAAGCGGGCTATAAAGGAAACTTAAATGGGCCAAGCCCCAACAGGAAATGGCCTAAGGTGCAGGCCATGGGTCATGGGCCATGGGCCTAGAGGGAACCCAGGCCTAAAGCTACGGGCCAAGGGCCCGGAGGCAAACCAAGGGAAACCAATTTGGAAAATGCGTAGCCAGACGGTGTGCGGCCCAGCGGGAATTGACCAGGCCCCAACAGTGCTATCGGCACCGTCGGTGATGGCGAAGCCTCCAACGGTGGGGGAAGACCAATCGCCGATGGCAGTGGCCTATTTTTCACCCTCCGTAGAGAAGGTTACAAATGAACTAGGCCTAATCTCTACAGGCAGGGGCCTGACGGGAGTGCAATCCCCACAGACAACGACAACGACGCCACAAAAGGCTTCGGCAGGAAAGGAAAAGGTGCCGGCGATGCCACAGAAGACAGCAACGGTGATATAGGTGTGGGAACCAACTACAGTAGAGAAAAAAAGTGAAAATCTATGCTGCCACACTGTCAGTATTGATTCTACGGGGGTGCCACCTCCACAGAAAGCGATAGTAGTCGCCGGCGACGCTCCTCTAGAGGTGGCTTTGGTTGTCTTTGAAGAGAAAAGTCTGGACCTTACAGCAACAGTAGTTCTGCCCCGAACCTTACAAAGTGTTGGTGACCTGGCTTCTGAAACATTGATGGAAGAGTTAGAGGAGGGGAGATGGGTCAGATGGTGCCGAGGGTTGTGTTTGAGGAGGAGGAGAATGTTGAGGTACAAGTGGAAGTTTATGACGAAGCTAGTATGAAGGAGAAGGGAGAGGAAAAGGGGGAGGCCGAAGGAGAAGAAGATTTGCTCTTATGTGAGCCCTCTAGAGCAACAGAAGAAGGAGAGGGACGCCCAGAAGATGGACCCACACCTTTAAGGAGTATACCTCCCGACACCCCACTAGATTGGATTCTAAAAAAAATGGAGGAGCTTCAAGATTGGATAGGGATATCCTGTAAAGGATATGAAGAACAGTTCAAGGCACTCCTTATTGCCATTGAGACGGGACACCAAAAGGGGGGAACAGGGGTCAAGGAAAATAGGGAGTTAAAGAGGCTAACTTGGTCTCTTAATTATGAAGGCAGAGAGGGGAGCATGAGTCGGGGGCGTCATAGAGGAAGGGCTGGATTAGTTGATTAATGTTGCCTACAATCTTGACATGGAATGTAAGAGGGTTGAATGAGATCAATAAACGCCTTCGAATAAGATCGTTACTTAGGCAATAGAAGGTAGACATCGTATGTTTGCAGGAAACTAACTGAAACAAATCACAAGAAGAACCATTCGGAGTATTTGGGGCTGCCAATATGTAGGTTGGGCATATTTACCTTCGGAGGGGGCGTCGGAAGAGTGGTAGAGAACACTGATGAGTTTGTGGGAGAATATTTTGTGGGTTGCTTGTTTAAAAATTTAGAAGATGGTTTTGAGTGGGCTTTCGCTAGGGTATATGGTCCTAATTTGGAGGGTGAACGGCGGTTACTTTGGGATGAGCTTGCAGGTTTATGTTCATGGTGGGATAGGCCATGGTGTATAGGGGGGACTTTAATGTGACAAGATTTCCAAGTGAAAGGTCGGGAGAGGGTTGGCAAAATCATGCTATGGGGAAATTGTCCGATTTCATTTCAGAGTTGGGACTCATGGACATACCTCTCTTGGGAGGTGGTTATACTTGGTCTAACCACCACACCTGGTCAAGACTAGATAGATTCCTCATATCTCCTTCATGGGAGATACAATATCCAGACTCTTGTCAGAAAAGACTCACTCGGTTGTGCTCGGACCATTTTCCTATTATGTTAGATTGTGGGGGAATACCGGGGGGCAGACGGCCCTTTAGGTTTGAGAATATGTGGTTAAAATCCGAGGGATTTGTGGAACTGGTCAAGCAATGGTGGAGTTTTTATCAAATGCAAGGCACTCCGAGCAAGGTATTGGTGGGAAAGTTCAAGGCCTTAAAGAGGGACTTGAAGATTTGGAATAGACAGGTTTTCGGTAATGTAGAAGCACGGAAGAAATCCTTATTTCAAGAGCTACAAAGTTTGGAGGGTGTGGATGATGAGGAAGGTCGAAAAGGGCAAGTAGTTGCAGAACTAGAAAGGTTGATCTTAATGGAGGAGATTTCTTGGAGGCAAAAGCAGTTCGCTTATGGAGGGAGATAGATCTACAAAGTTTTTTCACCGAGTGGCAAACTCCCATAGAAGGTTTGACACAATCGAGTCCATGAACATCGATGGCGAGGTAGTTTCTGATCAAGCAAAAATCAAAGACTATGTAGCTGGACATTTTGAGCATTTGTTGGAAGAACCGTTCGCATGAAGGCCTACAGTTGATGGGTTAGCTTTTGATGCCATTGATCGTAATAGTATGGCTTGGTTGGAGAGACCATTTGAAGAAGTAGAGGTACACCAAGTCATCAGGAAATTGAACAAAGATAAAACTCCGGGGCTGGGTGGTTTTACTATGGCATTTTTTCAGACTTGTTGGGAGGTGGTAAGAGAGGATATTATCCTGGTTTTCCAGGAGTTCTTTACTTTTGGTAAATTTGAAAAGAGTCTAAATACTACCTTCATTGCACTTATCCCCAAAAATCCAAGGGCAAGAAAAGCACAAGATTTCAGGCCTATTAGTCTCATGGGCAGTGTGTATAAGATTCTTGCAAAAGTCTTGGCCAACAAAATGAGTATGGTATTGGATAAGATTATTTTGAAATCTCAAAATGCATTTGTACGAGAAAGGCAAATACTGGATTCGGTTCTTGTAGCCAATGAATGTTTGGACAGCAGGCTTAAGTCAAAGATCCTGGGTATTTTGTGTAAATTGGATATGGAGAAGGCCTATGATCATGTCAATTGGAACTTTTTGCTCTATCTATTGGGTAGGTGTGGTTTTGGGGAAAAATGGAAAGGATGGATGCGTCATTGTATATCTACAGCTTGGTTTTCAGTTTTGGGAAATGGTGAACCTGTGGGTTTCTTTAATAGCTTGCGGGGGTTACGACTAGGAGATCCACTATCCCCTCTACTATTCGTGATCGTGATAGAGGCTCTGAGTTGGATGGTGTCGACCGCTCTAGTAGGTGGCTTCTTTTTAGGATTCTCAATGGGAAATCTTCATGGGCCCATTACTATTTCTCATCTTTTATTTGCAGATGATACGCTGCTGTTTTGTGATGATAATGTAGTGCATATACAATCCTTGAATACCCTTTTACGATGTTTCGAAGCGGCTTCCAATTTAAAGATAAATCTAGCAAAGACAGAAATGGTGGTGGTGGTGAATGTAAGTTGTTGGAATACATAGTTGTAATTAAATGTATAGTATGAGGGTATAATGGTCACTACACTAGGTATATGTATAGTTGGATATTGATTAATAAAATTACAACACAGAATTCTCTCTCTTGTTTATCGACAACATGGTATCAGAGCAGTGAGTAGTCGGTTGTGGTTGTGCGACGGAGTTAGTGGTGTTTTCCGGCGGGTGCTGGTGATTGTCATTGGTTGTTGGTGGTGCTGTGAAGTTTTGGTTGAAGTTTCGGCCGGCAGCTCCTTTCGAAGTGCTTTTCCGGTGACATAAGGAGTTATCTCCGGTAATGGACACCGGAATCGAGGTCACCGGCATCCTCTGTCCACTCCGGTGAGTTTTCGTCTCCATCAGCTACCGGAAGGACGGTGTATCGCCGGCCGGAGGAAGAGTCCAAGTGTGTTTGGCTGCAAGTTTTTGGCTATTCTTGGTGTGTTCTGTTATCCGATCCGTAGTTGTGCATGCCCCCAATCTGGAATAAGAACCTATTCCTATTTGGAATAACACTTGTTTGGCATCAGGTATACTGTAATCCTGCTTTCCTTATTCCGGGTTAGGAATAACTTATTCGCATTTTTTATTTATTCTTGAATCTAATACGCCCGAATCCGGTACCGGTCGATACAGGCCGGTTCCGACGAAACAAAATCGGTTCAGACTGATACAGGCCGAAACAGACCAAAACAGGGCCGATACAGGCCGGTTCAGACCCGATACAGGCCGGTTCAGGCCCTAAAATTGGCTGTTCTGACTAGTATAGACTGTTTTTGACCCATACAGATCCGAGATTTGGGTTGTTAAGCTGGTTTCTATTTTTCCAGCGTGTATTTGTTCGTTTTTTATCCATATCCTCGTATTTTTCTCCATGGAAGCTAAGTTTGAATCATTATCTATTGCACCAAACGTTAACATGCCTATGACTACGGTGAAATTGAATGGAAAGAACTACATACTATGGTCAAAATCTGTTGAAATGTTCTTGAAAGGTAAGGGTCTTCGTCATACCCACTTGGTTGATTCAATGCCTAATTCAAATAGTTCTACCTTTGCTCAATGGGAGCAAGAAGATGCTCAAATCTGCTCCTTGATATTGACTAGTATTGAGCCTAATATTTGTGCTAGTTTAGTACAGTTTGACACTGCTCAGGAGATATGGAGGCATCTCAAACATATGTACTCGGGTGTTAGAAACACAACTCGTATTTATGAGTTGTGTCAACAATTTTTTGGATTGAAACAGGGTGCTTTGGGCCTAGAAGAGTATTACTCTAAAGTGATGGGTATATGTGAAGAACTCAAAATTTATCAACCTATCACTTTTGATGTTTCAATTATGCTAAAACAACGTGAAGAGTTCAACGTTGTTCGGTTTCTAGTTGGCCTAAAACCTGAGTATGAGTCGGTACGCTATCAAATTCTAGCAAGCCCACAGCTCCCCTCATTTCCTGATGTGTTCTCCCGACTCCAGCGAGCCACACTATCTGGACCTAGATCTCTGTTATCTTCTGACCAGAGTAATGAGAGATCCGCTTTAGTTGCCTCTTATGTTGCTCCTGGTGGGCGTGGAGGCCGAAGTGGTAGAGGTGCATGTGGAGGACGTGATGCCAGAGGTAACCGTACTCGAGGTCGTGAATCTCGTAAGTGCACCCATTGTGGTCGCACTAACCACTCGGTGGACTATTGTTGGGATCTACATGGGAGACCATCTAGGTCCGCTAATCAGGCCATTTGCCAAGACTCTACATCACAGGCAACGAGTTCCAACTTGCCTCCAGAGATGATCAGCTTATCGAAGGATGAGTATGATCAGTTTTTAGTTACACGAGCGGCTTCATCTTCCAGAGCTACTCTTAACCAATCAGGTACAGCATCCACATGTCTTGTCTCGTCTACCCAAAATCCATGGATCATCGATTCAGGAGCTAATGAACATCTAACTGGTTTGTCTCATTCCTTATCTGAGTTAGGTAACATGTCATTTCCCACGAGTGTTACTCTTGCTAATGGTTCTCTTGCTAAAGTTACAGACATTGGATCTACCAAGCTCACTGATTCTATATCCTTGTCATTTGTTCTATATGCTCCCAGTTTGCCCTTTAGCTTGTTGTCCATTAGTAAAATTACTCAAAATCTTCAATGTTCTGTGACCTTTTTTCTTTCTGTATGTATCTTTCAGGATCTCAAGACGGGAAAGAAGATTGGTACGGGGCATGAAACTGGTGGTCTGTATTACCTCGACGTCGAGCAGTCACCCACTCGAGCCCTCACTTCCTCCTCCGCTTTTGAATGGCATTGCCTCCTTAGACACCCATCCCTCTCTCTTCTGAAACGTCAAGTTAGGGATCTTAAAAATGTGTCTCCCTTTTCTTGTGAAGCATGTCAACTTAGTAAACATTATCGTGTGTCTTTTGTACCTCGAGTTGATAATCGAGCATCTTCTTCTTTTGCCTTGGTTCATTATGATATATGGGGATCATTCAACATTGTATCAAACAAGTTTCAATATTTTGTTACATTTGTTGATGACTATTCTCGTATGACATGGTTATTTCTGATGAAAGCAAGATCTAAACTCCTTTCCATATTCAAAGTCTTTCGAAAAGAAATTAAAACTCAGTTTGGACAAAAAGTTCAAGTTTTGCGTTCTGACAATGCTAATGAATATCTAACTATACATATACCTAGAGTAGTGACCATTATACCCTCATACTATACATTTAATTACAACTATGTATTCCAACAATCTCCTCGAGCATTATATGGTTTGAAACAATCTCCTCGAGCATGGTTTGGGAGGTTCTCTGATAGTGTATTGGCATTTGGTCTTCATAGATACCAAATAGACCACTCGGTATTTAATCTGCATAGTGATGCAGGTCATATCTTATTGATTGTATATGTAGATGATATTGTAATTACTGGGAGTGATTCAGCTGGAATCGCCAGGCTGAAACAATTTTTACATTATCAGTTTTAGACAAAAGACTTGGGTAAAACTTAGATACTTTCTCGGAATCAAAGTTAGTAGATCTAAAAAGGGTATCAACCTATCTCAGAGAAAGTATGTGCTTGATCTTTTGGAAGAAACTGGCATGTTGGGTGCACGACCTATTGACACTCCTATAGATCCAAATCGTAAACTCTTGAAAGAGGAAGGTGAGTTGTTTGGAGATCCAGGTCGGTATCAAAGACTTGTTGAAAAATTAAATTATCTGACTATCACTAGACTTGATATTTCTTATGCATTAAGTGTACTGAGCCAATTTCTACAAACGCCTAGAGTCTCACATTGGGATGCTGTAATCCATATTCTTCGGTATCTTAAGCGAGCTCCTGGCCTTGGGTTGTTGTATAGACCAAATGGGCATCTTAGAATTGAAGCTTTTTCAAATGCTGATTGGGCAAGATCTCCTTTTGATAGAAAATCGACTACTGGATATTGTACCTTTGTAGGAGGTAATTTGGTTACATGGAAGAGTAAGAAGCAAACAGTAGTAGCTCGATCTAGTGCAAAGGCCGAATACAGAGCAATGGCTCACATTGCTAGTGAGCTGACATGGTTGCAACACTTTCTTCATGAGATTGGGTTTCCAGCTCCTGTCTTCCTTCAGTTATTTTGTGATAATCAAGCTGCAGTACATATTGCGTCTAATCCTGTATTCCATGAGAGGACTAAACACATTGAGATTGATTGTCACTTCATTCGAGATAAGATATTCAGTGGTGACATTTCTACACCCCTTGTGAAGTCTGCTGATCAACTTGCAGATATATTTACCAAACCACTTTGTCATAGTCGGCTAAAGTTGATTTGTTCCAAACTAGGTTTATATGATATATATGCCCCAGTTTGAGAGGGAGTGTTGGAATACATAGTTGTAATTAAATATATAGTATGAGGGTATAATGGTCACTACTCTAGGTATATGTATAGTTGGATATTCATTTATAAAATTACAACACAGAATTCTCTCTCTCTTGGTTATCGACTACATAAGTAATATTCGGGGGTTGGCCAACATTTTGGGGTGTGGGATGTCCTCATTGCCAATGAAGTATCTTGGCCTCCCTTTGGGGGCATCTTTCAAAACCAAGACAATTTGGGCGGAGGTGCTAGAAAAACTAGAACGCAGGTTGGCTAGGTGGAAAAGATTCTATTTATCCAAGGGGGAAAGGCTCATACTTATTAAAAGCACGTTATCTAACCTTCCCACTTATTTCTTGTCTCTATTCCCCCTTTCAGCTAGTATTGCTTCTAAGATTGAAAAATTACAACATGACTTTTTGTGGAGTGGCATAGGAGATGAGTTTAAATTTCATTTAGTTGGATGGGACAAGGTGTGCACACCTTTACGTGTGGGTGGTTTGGGGGTCCATGATGTGAGGCTTTTTAATCAAGCCTTACTCGAGAAATGGCTGTGGCGTTATAATTATGAGAAGGAAGCACTATGGAAAGGGGTGATTGATGCAAAGTATGGGAGTGCAAGGGTAGGTTGGTACTCTAATGAGGGAAGGGGGGCTTATGGTGTGGGGTTATGGAAGCATATAAGAAAAGGTTGGGGGGTATTTTCTCGCAATACCAGGCTATGTATGGGGAATGGCCAGAGAATTAGCTTTTGGAATGATGTATGGGTGGGTGATACGGCTTTTAAGGTGGCTTACCCTGCTATTTTCAGCATTGCAAGGGAAAAAGATGCAAAGGTCACAGACTTGTGGGGTACTACACATGATGCTCAAGTGTGGAACATAAATCTCACTAGGGAGGCTCATGACTGGGAAGTGAGTATGGTGGTGGAGTTTTTTAACCTACTACATAACATCTCCCCTAATGCTTCAACTGAAGATAAGTCGGTTTGGTGTCCATCTCGGAAAGGGAAATTCCCGGTAAGTTCTTATTATGGGACTATTACAGCCCCACCTTTGCCTAATTTTCCGTGGAAGAGCATATGGAGGAATAAAGCACCTCCTAAGGCGGCATTCTTTGTATAGACAGCAACCCTCGGGAAGATCCTAACCATTGACAATTTAAGAAGACGCGGTCTTATAATGATGGATTGGTGCTGTATGTGCAAAAAGAGTGGGGAAACAGTGGATCATTTACTCCTACATTGTGAATTTGCTAGGGACACTTGGAATCATTTCTTTAGCAGGATGGGGTTAGCATGGACTATGCCGAGAAGGGTAGCTGAGTTATTGGCAAGTTGGAGAGGGATCTCAGGGACAGCACAGATTGCAGCAATATGGAAATTGACCTCCATCTGTATCTTATGGTGCATCTGGAGTGAAAGAAACAACAGGCATTTTCAGGACGAGGAAAGATTTGTAGAAGAATTTAGGGGTTTTTTATGGAAGACTCTGTTTTTGTGGGCCATGGCTTTAGAGTTCAATGGTCTCAGCTTCCATGATTTCCTTGTATCTTTTTCTAGCTCTTAAAGCAGTGTATTCACATGTATACCCCCAGTATACCTGGCTATACTGGCTTACGCCTTCTTTATATTAATACATTTTAATATTACTTATAAAAAAAATTAATAATAATTGTGCTGAATCGTGTGATGTCACAAAAGTGGCTAATCAGTGAAGTTTCAATTGCATAGAGATAGTTCAATCTAGATGGAGTCCCCCTCTTTGTTTTCTGTGAACGGTTTTGACAGAAATGACTGCACCTTCACAGCACTGGGTCATCCATTATTGGGTGAAAGCCTAATTCTGACAATCACCACCATCACTTGCTTGCACCACCACCACCAAGGCAACATCTAGAGCATATCACCTAGAGCAATAACATCCACTGCCAACACATCCAACCACCTATTGTTGAACGTTTAAACATCATCTTGTCAAATGCAATTGCCGTTCAAATTGAATTCAAACTAGCCCTCAAAGAAATAACAACTTCTTGAAACACAGGCTTAAATGATAGATAGAAATCGTAAGGATAATTACAAGATCGGACGTAGAAATGCCAACAAAAATAAAAAGAAGGAAACTATTAGAAAGCATACCTAAAACCTGAAGAAGTCTTTGTGACGGCATCTTGTCGTGTTGACGAGGGGCTGATTGAAGCCTAACAGCCTACATTAACTTAAAAGTATTAAATTAAACATACAACTACCTCAAACTAAAAGAGTCCCAAAGTAAAGGGTGGAACCAACATCCAAAGGTCAAACAATGTGACTAATGCACATCAAATAATCTAAATAAAGGAAAAAAAATAAAACCAAGGGAATTAATGTTGTCGGATAGTTAAGTGTCACATCTCCTGGTAAAACTTTGGGATCAAGATGATGATAGTGAAACAGAAATTTGCATGAAGTTAATAAATGATTACAGCACCTCTCATAATTTCTTATCAAGCCATTCTTTTACTAGGTCTGTAAATTGCATTTCATTCCTGGCCTAGAAGAGAGAGAAAGAGCGAGAGAGAGAGAGAGAGAGAGAGAGAGAGAGAGAGAGAGAGCTAAGCTAACTACAAGTGTAGAAACTAAACCTCAAAAGCCTCAAGATTCATTATAACTTGAAGCAAGACTCAGCTAGACTAATGCATATCAAGCCAAGGTAAAAGTAGCAGACAATAACCACTTATTGGCACAAAGAAGAAATGTGTGGTCTGTGCATAAGCAGAGTTGGCAAAACCAGATAAAAAATGTCATCCCCAACTTCACCCTTGTTTCTTATATCCTACCTCTTCCATTCATGTTATCTTCAATCGCCCAAAACCCCTGGCTTTCCATCTTCAACCTTACCATCAATAGAAAACATTCCTAAATGATGGTAGATCAACTCGATAAACCCAGCTTACAAGAATAAATGCATGGTCTGGGCATAATCTCCCTCCCTCAATACCTTGATGTCATAGCTAGGGTAGTTTGCTGTGGTACGGCCCATGACTTGGCGCAACTCAAGTCCTGCTCTTTTGGCTGAGATTATCTTTGATACCACTTGTAATGACCCAAGAAAAGTGTTTGCCACCTTTGCGCTAAGATTCCAAAAGGACTAATTATTGTTACAATTGGAGCCCCTTGGAATTATTATAAAGTCCAAATACTTCTCTCTCAAGTAATTTGAGATCTCATTCACCATTTTCTCATAGATGTGATGTGCTACATGGAAACTCAAGTTGCATTGTTCAAATCTATGCATTTGAATGTGGCTAAATATACATAATAGCACATCATCTCACCCTTATAAGAAAAATATATCAATAAATAGAATAATCAAAAATGAATCTCCATAAGCTACATTAAAATTTAATCATATCCTTGTATCGAGAAAAAACATCATAATGAAGCTACACATACATATACTCCAAGCTGAACAACTAAGTCAAATTTCCAAGTTAAAGTTACCACAACATGAACACAAACAAAGAAATGCAAAACAAGAAACTAAATAAATGACAACTTGCCATCTTGTTGAACTTCTCTATGGTGGCCAGTGGCACTGTGCCAAGCGCAATGATTTTCCTTGTACCTTCACTCTTACAAAGGAATGCAAGAATATTAGAAAACTACGGAAGTTATGACAAATACTCAAGGTAAGCACCAAACCACAAAAATACAAAGACAGAAGTGTGTGGGTGTAGATACATTCATGCATCCATCAAAGAGCACTCAGAAGCATAAAATCATACACCCACATCAACACATGCGTGCATACATGTACCGGACCACATAACCATTGCCGCATGCATACGAAGATACTTGTATAGAGCATCAATTGAAAATTCTTTTTTCTGTTTTTGATAAGTAAGATAAATCTTTATTGAATTAAGTAATAAGGCGTAGCCCAAGTACACAAGAAGTGTACAAAGATAACACCTATTTACAAGTTAAGAGCTAGAAAATGATACAAGAAAGTCATGAAAGCTGGATCCATTGAATACACCGACAGAAGCCCAAAGAAATAATGTGTGGAAAAAGAAACTTCTAAGCTCATCTAAAGAGTTCCTGATCTTCAAAATCCGACCATTCCTTTTTGGGCCAAATACACCGCATGAGACAAAGGAATCATTCTCCATACAGTAGCATTTTGGGGATTGCCCTAATGGCCCTCCCAGCAAGCAAACAGATCCACCACCCTCCTAAGCATCACCCATACAAATCCGGTCCTGCTAAAGATCTAATCCCATAACACCCTTACAGCCTCACAGTGAAGTAATAAACATCCACAGATTCATATACCAGATTCGAAAAATCAATTTTAAAATGCAATGCACATTGAGGCACTTATATTTTCATCTAAAGAAAATTACATTAACAAGCAGAGAGTATTTAATTCATAACTTACAAGAAAAATAAGACGAAAATTGGTTACTATCAAGGTGCCCACTTCATCAGTATTAACCAAAACGACACCATATTCCTGAAAGCAAAGTACATAATTATTTATACGTTTAGATAGCAAACAACCACAAAACAAGTAGCAAAAAAAGGAACTATTAGTTTCAATTTAAGTACTGAAATACCATTACCCATTACCCTTTTTCAATTATTAGATGTCAAACACATCCATCACAACTTTTGAATTCTTGAAAGATTGACCAGTTTTACGTATTACCATAAACAATCATAGAAAAGGAAGATAAGTCCAGATTTGTCTAGTTTTACCTATCCACATACAAGACCAAAATTTTGCTTATTTTTTATTTTCCACTAAGAAGTCCCACTCTCATAGAACTTTGAACATTCAACAAATTTCTGCATCCGACATATCTTGCAATTGTTTGCATGACTTTTAATTTAGAATTGCTCAAACTTCACCTTCAAATTAATAAAATTTTTATATCTCATTTTTTTATAAGAGTAATTAAATAAAATAACCAATACAACTGCCAATGTTTTATAGCTCAAATGCCACTTCGTCCACTCCATAAGAACAGAGTGGAGGGTGGAAGCATGGGTTCAAGACCTACTGAGTCTGTGTAACTTACCTATAAAAAAAATATATATAAAAATAAAACAATAAAACAACCAAACAAGTCTGCCTAAAGAGAAACCTAATCCATTGTCTACAAGTCGACATGGTAATAGAGACCATCCCAGCTATTGTCTCAATGCTTTCCAGAAGAGTACATACATCCAAGGAACTTAAGAAGCCTTACAGTTACTGGCCATCCTATGAAAATAAACCATAAATATTGATCAAGAATAATAAACCCCCCTACCTAGGGCTATCAATAGAAGCATCAATTCCAGTACCTTATTCTGAGTGGTAAGGCAACAGAAACTTAAGCAATCTACTCAGAATAGACCAGCACTACCCAATTCCTTTAATTTTTATTTTTTTTTAAAGCACACTGATGTATTTAAAAAAAAAAAAAAAAAAAAAAAACAGCAGCAGAGCTGCAGATGTAATATTATATTATCATTGTACATTAACCATTGCCAGCATGGTACATAATGCATCCTACACGAGCATCTTAGTGTCCAGTAATTCAGCGAAAGCACCAAAATCAAAGTACTCATAGCAATAGTGTTTTATGAAATGCAACTAGGTGACTTATTAAGCATAGTAAATACACAATGCCTCTATGGCTTCAGCCAAGAGCCAATCTCTCCTCTTGTGAAACCATTACCAAGCTTGCTCTCTCCCCAATATGCGTACACATCTACAAGTCAAACCCTTACACTATAAACCTCCAATATTTTATATTCTAAATGTTAACAATTACGACCATCTCAAAATTTCCTGAGGAAACAACTTCACTCCATGAGTTGGCAGATTCTCTGATATTAATTAATTCACCACTTTCTAAATCATGGATATCCTGAATTTGCCAATCTTATTTAATTGGGGTTTAGAATTCTGGATATAGATATCCCCCTTAGTAAAAGGATTACAAATTCAAGGATGAGTTGAGTTGATTCATAAATAACTCTTCATAATAATGGACTTTTTTTTTTTTGCACTTTCCGTAGGATTCATTAGGGAGCCAACTGTGCCCCACTGCCTCATTCTTAGTTTCCATTTTTATTTTTAATAACGTATTCATGAGTTTATTTACACATAGCACTTCCTAATACTTGAGTTTTTCTGTTTTTGTATTCACTGCACATAGGATTCATTAAGGAGCAGACTGTAACTCTTTGCCTCATTCTTACTTTCCATTTCTATTTATAAACAATCAATTAATGATCCTAACAACAATTACGAATCATGGTTAAAAAACTAATCAAGAAAACGTAAAAAAGACCAAATCTTGTTAAACAACCCATCAAAAAACAAAATGACCAATTTTGCTTGCCATTGCATCATGGGAATGAAATAAATGACCAATTTTGCTTGCCATTGCATCATGGGAATGAAATAATGGAAATCGTGGAAATAATTAGAGAACTCAGCAGTTCAAGCAATCAGAGGACGCACCTCGACCACGACTTCTTCAGCTTCAAGCAGGAAGTCCAAATTCATATGCAAAACGGACCGCGAAACGGGCTGCGAAAGATATAAATTTAAAAAGAGAAGTAGAAAAGTAGCAAATGAATCAATGATCAACAACAGAAGGCCAATTTGAAAAGAGTAAAAAAGAACAGAAGAAGAAGGGAACAATATTATAAACCTCGATTTTGGTCCATTCAAGGGCGTCCCAGCTAGAGCTGACCTCCAACTTCTCCGACTCGGAGGCGTCTCGAAGCGACGTCGTCCGAGCACTGCTGCGTGGATTTGGCGAGGCCATGCGGCGAACCGACTCTGTACGTTTCCTCAATCCCTTCTGAGAGAGAGAGAGAGAGAGAGAGAGAGAGGTGTTGTGTTGTGTTACCTTACCTACCGTTCAAACTTGAAAGAAGACTTTAGCGGTTGGCACTTGGCAACCGATGTCATCGCATCTACATATCTCTATTATTCCATGTATCCTCTTAGCTTTTGCATTTCTGTACTCTAATTATGTATATTAATCAGTAATCTATACTATAAAACGTACTCTCATTCTAATTTCATCTTATTAAATAAAATGACACATTCAGTACTATTAAATAATAAATAAATATTAAATAAATGATCATTAAATGGATCACATCTTATTTAATGAAATGATAATATAGTGTACGTATAGAATTTTCATAATATATTTATAATTTAGATTCAATAAAAATAAATTAATAAATTGATATGATACGTTAGATTATAAAATTATTTTTATTATAAAATATATTTAATGCATCATATTATAAACTGATGTAATTGATGTGATATTTTATATTATAAAGTTACTTTTATTATAAATAAAATAGATTTAACAAATCATATAATTTCGACATTTTTATAAAATAACTTTAAACCTAATATAAAATATCCCTATTTTAAAATATAATTATAAAAAAAATGTTATATGTATATCTTTATTAAGTATTATTTTAGATATTGATATTATTTATAACTGCCATACTGTTACTTCCCAAAAAAATAAAAAATAAAGATAAGGATCAGCAAAACTACATTCATTCTCATCTTCTTTGATTTTCCCCTTATTTTTCTGTTCGCTTAACTATTTTGGGTATTCATGTGTTAATGTGATTAAGATTACACTCCGAGCTAATTGCAAGATATTTTCCATTATTTTGTGAGATTTTTTTATGGGTAGGAAAAGAAGAAGAAGAGGTATATATTGGCTGAATTGAAATAGTAGCACACCTAGATATTATAGAAGAAAACAAAGTAACAAACACTAGCCTCCAAACTATGGTCGTTGGGAAATTATTGAGCTGGCCCACTCTTGGCTGTTTATGGTGATTGGCAAGTCTTTAGGCTTTCCTTGCAATCCTGCATTAACTCAACAGCATCAATGGACTAAGAGTCCTGATTTGACTCTTTTATGGATTCGGTGAGATTGTAAAAGTTACTTTTATCCTAAAATAAATATAACGAATTACATAAAATTAAAAGTTTGTAATTTTACTTTTGTATAACTCATTTTATGTTTGTAGCATTTCTTTTGTGGTCACGTCTGGATAGGTAATACCAACATCAGATATCTCGTCCCTCTTTTCAATTAGAAACTATTTTCTTGCCCTATAAACACACCCATGAAGGGCAACGAACACAAGAAAGCAGAAGTAATAATCGTTTCTCTTTTGCCTAGTATTTAAGTGGCTAATGCCTAAAACTCCGGACAATAATAATTGCAGCCAAGGTGTTTTTTTTTTTTTATCATGCAATTTGAATCATCTTGTTTTCAAGAGGAAAGATTCCTCACTAATGCCGAACATGAAAATTATGACAAATCATGCATAAAAAGAATCTGTAGGTACGTATTGGCTGTGCTGGACACATTGCAAGCCTGAGTTTCTTATGATACTTAAGACAGCTTGCAACTTTGCAAGAACAATAAATACCTTAAGAGCCTAAGAGAGGATTTGAAAATAGTTTACAATGGTCTTTCTACATAACAGTCATGACAATATAAGATCAGTAAGCCAAAATTAGAATCTGATACTGCATAAATACCTTTCATTTGCTATGTGGGATAAAGACTAAAGCTTACCGTCACTACATCATATACGTATCGCCACTCAAAATGAAACAGTACCAGAAGAGATTTTTCTAAGGAGGACAGCTTTTATATGTACTTGTACAATTACTACAAACAACAGGTACTGCTAATAAATACACCATTCAAGCTTGACCAATAACAAATTGTACTCTACTGGGAAGAGGAGCCAAGTTTAGGCCGACTAGGAATTCTCAAGCTAAAAAGGAAAGAATGTTTGCATGCTCAAACAATACCTTTTACGCACCAAGAATTTCGGTATTGATATATGTATACGGTGGGTGGTGTTTTGTTTTCTCTCTTCTGCACCAAGCACGTGATTAATGTTTTTCAAGAAGAATTGAGAAGCCTAAAGAACCAACGAGTCAGTTCCAGCCGTTTTCCAAGGCCAGTCAGTCGCAAGGGACCTACAGTTGTTTCAGTTGGTAGTTTCCATGAGCTGAAATTATGTCAGTTATCCAAATATTCGCCATTTATTCTACTGCCAGCACACTCCATTAAAGCTTTTGCATTGAGTTCTCTACCAAATCTCCAGACATAATTCAGACCAACAAGAAGCTCAGTGATTGTTGCTTCTGTCTTCTCTTGATTTGCAAAATAAAGGGTTTGCACCAGAACAACATTTGTCCGGGAAATCATGCTCTGCTGCTCGAAACTCCTCTCAGACTGCCATCTTATCATGTTATGAGCAAGTGGTGCCAACCAATCTAATATCCCTGCCATTGCCTCGCTCCACTCTCCTGCAAGAACTGTATCATAAACAGATGAAGCCAGGCTCTTGGTACATGGTTTTAGCTTTTCCCGGAGCGCAGCTCTCACACTCATGGGTAACATATTGTATAAATCATCTCTTGCATCAAGACCAATCAAGTGAGGAGAAGCCACAAGTCTCTCAATTACGATAATGACATTTGCATAGTGCAGCGCTAAAGCAGCAGCACCAAGGGTTTCGGGTGGAGCATCCAACAACTTGCGCTTGGATTTGAATATTGATATATTAGAATGATCAGTTTTTCCCGGAGCAAGAAGGTCCGCATTGACATCTTTGGCTCCATTGAGATTCCTAGAACGAACAACTTCCAGACTTAAATAACAATTGGCAACAGGAGAATTATTTCCAGCCAGCATGCATCCTTTAAAAGGTCCAACTTGGGTAAGTCGGTTGGGTTTCAAAGGTGGCTTTTTCCCATTAATCCCAGGTGACTGGCCATGGTTCTGCCACTTCTTCTGCCTAATTACCTCCGATCCAGAAATTGGTCCAGATTTTGTCATTACCCTTGAAAGAGAGCCTAAAAAGAAGTTGAGATTTTTATTCTTTCCAGAAATAGGGCCTGATTTTGTGGTTGAGCCACCGATAGGACCTGAATAGAAATTGTTAGGATTATTTTTTCTCGAAATTGGTCCTGATTTAGCAGTAAAACCCCCAAGGGGCCCTGAAGCAAATTTATCGAGACCATTCTTGGATGGATAATCCGAAGTTTGCAACAAAGCAGAAACTGAGTGGCTGCGAGGCATATAATCAGAATTCATCTCTCGTGAATCTCTGATATCAGCATCTACCATCTGTTGAATTCCAAAGACATGTTTCATCCTACTCGATATTGTCATCAGAGATCCTGCCAAAAGACGAACTGTGTAATCATAAGACCTGCTCCACAGTGAGATCCGTTGTAGGTTTTTCACCTCCTGCCGCTTACATGAAACCTTTTTTTGATATTCAAGCAAACTTACACCATCATATTCATCATTACCCTTCATTCTCCTCAGAGTCAGTTCTAGATCTGAAAGAATTTCCATCTCCTGATACAAGTTTGCATTGGCTGCAATGAATCTTTCCATCTTCTTGACTTTCTTTTCCATCTTTCTCCAAGTAAATCCCCACCCATATGGGTCAATACCGATTTTGATTGAATCACTAAAAGCATTCTCAAAACTCTTCAAACTAGGATCACTGCACTTTGCCACAAGCCTGCCCACAGATTTTGCCACATGTCCCATATTCTCAAACATCTCTGCACATATCAAAGCAACAATGACATCCTCATTATCCGAGACAAGCTTCTTTATACCAACTGAATTCATGATCTCCTCTCTCAACCTAGCAATTTGCCTGTCACTTAGAGACTGCCATAGATGAATCACCTTGGACATCAAACTTACAACTTCAAATGCTAACACCCCAATCAACACTTTCCCGGGACCGGCTTCATGCTTTCGTGGAATCTTCCACAGACTGCGAAACCACGACTCTGCAACCATCTCTTACCCCAGAAAATCTGATACAATATCTCTATACCAAACTTGCCATCATATATTTCGATCCTACAGTAAATATTGAAACTATAGTAAATGTCAAACAAATCACAACAAACGACTGGTAAAATAAGATATCAACTTCTTGTGCCAAAAACTTAGAAAATCAGATACTCTTTGAAATTATCCTAATTCTTTTAACAAACCCTCGGCTCTAAATGAATGTAGTAGGGCACAAATCGACGGTTCCAGAGTCGGTACAGATATCAAATATAAAACTCGTTGTATTCCAACTCTTTAACTGAATTAAATTAAAGTATTGTTTTTTTTTTTTTTTTTACATGAAGCATGGAATCGAAACTTTTCTTCTTTATTTTTTCCTTCTTTTCTACAATTTTCTCACAATAATATAATATTTAGCGGTAACAAGTTCACCACAATAAATGCCAAAACAAGAAAGCGAAAATGACATGAACCTATAGTTTACAGCCGAATCAAAATCTCAAGTAAAGTTCATCCAGAGATGGAAATTCACAACCCTTTACTCTGCACAAAAATTTTGTGCTTTTACTTCAACCGTAAAGCTGCTTAATCGAACAAATTTACAAACCCAAAATCTAAACCATACTATCTATCAGATTTACATAACACGACGAAGCAAATAAAAAGCAAAATGGTATCAATCAAAAGAAAACAGAAGAACTCACCGACCGCTGACCAAATTCCGAAGCAAAGCTGGGTAAGCCAGAGAGAGCGTTACGGATGTGCACCGGGAACTAGAGGCACGCGGACGAAAGCAAGACTTGTAGAAACTGTAAAAGAAGAGTCAGAACGAGTGAAATTAAAGATAGACAGGTGATTTTTTAGTGCTCGTTTTGCATTTTGGACCCTCCTACGTTTCTTTATATGCCAATTTGTCCCACTTTTTGTTTTTTGTCATCTTTGTATCCTGGTTATTTTTATTTTTTTTCCTTATTGGAAAAAAAATGATTTTTTACTTGAAAAAAATCTTATATTTTTCAATTAAATGCAATTATCGATGATATTTTAGTAAAATACGAATTTATTCACATATTATGTAAAAATGATTTATATTCATTCCTAGACAAAAAACTTATATGATTAAAATGTAAATATCGATCACACAATTATCTATCAAAGTCTTATATTTTATTTAATTCAGAAAAAATTTGGTTATGAAATTAAACTCATGATATCTAAATTTATATTTCATTAAAAGCTACCACTTGATCACTAGGTTGCACTCTATGAAATTATAACAATTTAATTTCTTAAACAAAGCTCACTCTAGTACCTATAATCATATTTGGAAGCATTTTATACACATGAATCAAGAAGACAAAAATAAGGTGTTTAGACAGTGAGTCGAGATGAAAATTAAAAGTTGAATAAAATATTATTAAAATATTATTTTTTAATATTAGTATTATTTTAAAATTTTAAAAAATTAAATTATTTATTATATTTTATATAAAAATTATAATAATGAGATGAGATATATGAGGTGAAATATTTCTTACATCCAAACAGGACCTAAAGGGACTTATTAATGTTTTATTTTCAAATTGTCTTTAATTTCAGCTGTTCAAATCTGTATTTTTTTTTTTTAGATTTGTTTGGTTAAGAATATTAATACGAGTGGAAAGGTTGTCATTAAGAAGAAATTCTTGAATTCGGCAGACACACGTACAAATAGAACCAAATCTAAGGGCACAATTGCAAAACCCCACAAGTAGGGGGACACCCGTCATCATCATTAATGGCAATCACGCGCAAATGCGTCGTTTTACAGATCAGACCTCAAGTCTCAGATAACATCCGAATCGGCCGGACCAAGTGTACGGACGGTCCAACAAGTCGGCCCGGGCCTGTAATATAAATAAAAGTTTATTATTATTTTTTCATTCTTGGCCCGACATTCGAATCGACATCTTCTTCGTAAAGGAGATCCAGACAATTTATAATTTTGAAATTTATTTTTTAAATTAAATTACATTATATAAATATTTTATTTTTTATCTATATAAATATTACCGTACCTATAGTTTTTTTTATAACTTCTTTATAACCTATTTGATAATGAGAAATAATATTTGAAATCGTAAGTATTCGAGTACCACGTAATTATTTAAAAAAATAAATAAATACAAGACTCATGAAAAAATATTAATTTTTTAATAATGAATCACTCTTTTTTAAAATGATTATACGACATTTACACACTTTATAATTATATATAACATTACTCTTTGATAATTAAATAATACTAATCTTAGACTATGCAAGTGTGCACTTTTTTTAAAAAAATAGATCTATTATTTAAAACTAAAAAAAATATTCATATCAATTTTATATTTTTTTATTTTTTTATCATATCTACATATTCTAGAATTGTAAATATTATTTATCTTGATAATTAGTCAATGCAAAATGTCACATTATTAAAAAAAAAAATTGAGAATTGAAAAAGAGTTATAAGTTAATTATTTTTTGAATAAATATTCATTTATATGAATCTAATGATTAATTTGATTCGAGGACAAAACATTGGATTAGTGTGACGCACGTGTTACATAGTTGTTGTTTATTTCTCGAGAAATAATTTATTAATGATCGTTTGATGTATTTTGACCAAACGGTCAGCCTAATTTTGTGGAGCTACCAAGTCCCAAGATACACATCATCCTAGGAATTGTATCTCAGCGTTGCGTGCACGGCTAGCTAGGACAATTAAAGCCATCTTTCGTCAATGGTTGAAATTTAATACCTTTTATTTTTTTCTTTTTTTCCTTTATTTTGACCGGGTCAGTTTGATGCAACCGTGTGCGAGAGAAAGATCAGACGAAAATTCTGTATACAATGATGATATAATTTCTTAATAAAAAATTTTACGTGCAAGTAACTTTTACCCTTTTTTTTATTTATTTTTTTTTTTTTTATGTTTTATTGATATGATTAGTTATATATTAAAAAAATTAATATAATTAATCACATCAATAAAATATATAAAATATGTAAAAATAACTGTATGTAATATTATTTAAAATTAAAATATAATTTTTATTTTAAAATTTAAAAATATTGTATTATATTTTGTATTTTGTTTGAAAGTTTTAAAAAATTATAATGATTAAATGAAAAAATTATAAAATTAAAAAGTGTTCGTGTGATGTTTGGAAAAAGAATTATGAGAAGAATTGAGATTAGATGAGATCATTTTATTTTCTAAAATAGCCGTAATTTTTTAAGAAACGACACAATTATTTTAATAAAAAAATTATTTCTTTTAAATTTATGTAAATTATGTATTATTTTAATGAATTTAAAATAAATAACAATAATGATTTATTGAAGAACTGTGTAAAAATTATATAAAAAAGTTATACAACTACATAAATTTCTTGGTATTAAGATATAAATTAAATAATAAAATTTAGATATTTCTATTAGTTTTAAACTTCTTAGATAATTGATAATTTCATATGGTATCAAAATAGAGATCTCAATTCTTCAGGGTTCTAGCATTTGTTCTACTTCATATACTCAATAATCATATGTTAGCAAACAAACGATATTCTTTGGCATCAAGAACTGTTTGTCGAACTGATGCTATTGCACCTATTGCAGATAACACTCCTGAAACTACCGCTATCAATGTGTTCCCCCAGAAAACCAGGCCTCGCTTTGAGGGCTTGAAAGTCACATTGTATACAACCATTGGGAAAATAAAATCCAGAGGAATGAATCCAAATGCCCCCATAATAGCCATGATGTCTCCGAAGAAAGGCAGCATTGCCGCAAAAGCTGTTGCTACGATCACTGATAAGGACCGGAGAATAATCCTTGGCACAACGTTACGAATGGAGAATTGGTCCATTTTCGGGTCTGCAAACTTTTTCTCAAGTACTTCATTTGTTGGTTGCAAGTAAACCTGTAGGGTAACCAATGTATAATAGGATATGAGAAATGATATTTGAAGTCATAGAGTATAGAGCAGTGAGTGTGCAAGTGTCTAGCATATAGGACCCGACCCACATGAAAAAACCATTCTTCTTATAAAGGACCTACTCTTTTTCAAAATGAGTACACAATGCTCGCAAAACTTTATATTTTCGGTAATTGTTAGATTAAAATAGACTTGAGTTTAGACTTACCACCGTGACGGCTGCTGTTTGCAGAAGAGTGAAAACATTGATGATCAAGAGAAACCAAGTTGGCAGCAAAGGCTTTTCCTTGCCCATTAAATTTGAAATAATTGTACTACTCTCCAGAGCGTGATTGCCGAATGCCCAATACCCAGAGATTGCAACGCTGAAAAAAGTCGAGGCTATAACAGCGTAACAAACGCATAAACCTTTGAACATCTTCCCCTGCACTGGAGGAGCTATAGTTGCCTGCACATGGAAGAAATCCAGTGAATATTGCTATTTGACTAAAATATGGACAAGAATGAAAGCACTGGCTCAACCATATATACCTGTATTTCAGGGATAATTCCACAGGCATATGTGGTAGCAATGATTGAGACAGCATTAACTGCCCCAAAAACACGATTTTCTGCAGAGCCATTCACAGAATAGTCCCTGGTATCACCATTCTTGGAGTATCCTGGAAAAGAAGCGTTTGTATGTATGTGACATAGATACCTGCATAGAAATGCTTTTCATAATTTCATGGATTTTACAGTCCTACCGATGTATACAGAACCGACTGTAACGCCAGCGCTGTAAGCAAGACAAAGGGTAAGGGAGACAAGATTGATATGCCTCAGGGAGTGGAAGGATGGAATTTGGGCCAAGATCAGCAGCAAGACTCCAAAAATGATGATAAATTGGTAAAGTTTCATTGTCCCGTTTGGAACTGAGAGCAAGTAAATGAACTGACAAAATGAAAAATTAACCAATTAGTAGTGAACTGTGGAATCTATTCTTTGAAAGCTTCACTGTGATGCATCTTTTTTGTAGCGAAGATCATAGTCCAAAAGGAGTATTTTGATTAGATGTTCATTTCCTCCCTGTTTCTTATTGATCCATCCAGGGGGCTGTTATTTTCCAAAACAAGTTTGAAAGATTATTGTCACAATGGATTGGAAAGATCTCAAATTACTTAGAACACAACTAACCTTGAGGCTCTGTCCTCCTAGAAGAGCACCAGCAATAACTGCGGCATAGCATATCCCAATTTGAAGTGGGCCTACCGCATATTTGCCCCATCTCGGTCCTGCCAATGAATTTACCTCGGACATGTTATCATTCAGTTGCAGAAGTGCTGTTCATTTGGCCTACTTTCATCCCATTAAAAGGGGAACAAGAAGAAGAAGAAAGAGGAAGGCATCATCCCAATTCCCCATTAAAGAATCAATTCTGTTTCAAATCAAATATCTCTTGCCTGAGACCTCAAGGGTTCACTTTTTTCTTAATTCCTTTGATTAATATCTCAGAACATGAAAATAGTTAGTACAAAATTTATGATAAAAAAGAAATGGAATGAGTGAAGGGATGGATTACTCACCTAGAATATCTCTAGCCACATCCCGAAACCGAAGCTGGCGCTGACCGAGTTGTGCATGGTGATCCAAAACCATAGATAGAAGATTATAGGAATAGAAAGTCACCAAACCTAGAAGGATGAGGCACAGAACTCCTGCAACCCAGCCTAACAAGGCCAGCGCATAGGGAAGACTCAGAAGCGATGGAGCCACAATGGATGTGGACAAATGATATCCACAGTGCAGCCATGAGCCTGAAAATACCTCAAAACATCTGAGAGAGAGAGAGAGAGGCAGAATGTACAACTAAACACCAACAATATCTTGAACATTAATTACAACATGAAGCTAGAAATTAAGCATTCCTTTGCTCCATGCCAGAATCAACCAGAAGATCAGCTCACTGATTCTACCCTTTGATACTCAATTCAAGCAGTCAAGAACTTGTTTAGCATGATTATGTATGCCAGCTCTTTCTTTCCATAATGTACATAAAGTGGTTCTTTTGCTGTAATCTCTCGTAAATATTGTACTCTAACTGTACATTTTTCCATTCTTCTATCTTTCTTACAATCATATTACTTAGCTAAAAGAAAGAGGAAAAGTTGCCCTCAGTTATTTGTCCACTAATACAACATGAAAATATATATCCTCGGGTAGGAAGTTTTCCTACAGTGTTGGTGAAGTACCGCTACAGCATCTCATGAAATGATGGGACCAGAAACATATTGATGGGAATTGAAACTGAAATATTTAAAGGGGAAAAAAAAAATTTCTAATTACCTCTGGATTTGAGGACGAACAAAGCTCCAGCATCGAGCTGTTTTGGAGGGTCAAGAACTTCACTTTCCTTGACAACTGTGGTTGCCTTAACGGTGGAGTTTGGACTCAAAGCTGCCATGATCACTTTCCTTTCCTCTCCCACAGCAAGCGAGGTGATTGAAAACAATAATGGCCGAATATTTGATGGATCCTATCTCCCCTCGACCTCTTTTCAGTGCTCGTACAGTCACTGGTTGTTCTAACTTCCAAGCCCCTATATACACAGTGAAGATTCCCAGTAACCATAGATATTAAAAAAATAAAATAAAATAAAATCCGTCTGCTGAATATGAGAAATATTTTTTGCAGCCGGTAAATACAGTCAGCGTGTAATTGTAGAGAAAAAAATAAATTAATACGAAATTTACATAAAAAAAATTATTTTTATAATTTTTTTTATTCACGTAAGTCTCCTAAATATAAAATAATTTTTTTGTAATTTTTTTTTATTTACCTCGACTGTAAATCAACTACATTTATCAACTCTATCTAGCAAAGCCCGTTGAAATATATGGCCATTGCATAGACAATTGGGTCATTGACATCCACGTTCTTAAATCTGGGAAGGATACGGACAAAGCATGATAGCAACTTCGACAGCTGTAGACTATTACAGTCAAATATTGATTGATTTGGCAGCCTTAATGGTAAATAAGTTCAAATATTATATAAAACCCTCACCCAAGGATAAAAAAAAAAAAAAAATACAAGAGAACAGAAGAGAAGAAAAGAGAGAATGAGAGATACATGAAGACAGAAAAAGAAAAGAAAAGAAGACAGAGATATGGACAATGCAAGAAAGCAGCTTCGACCTGCGAGACAAATAGATTCAATATGGACTTGGGCTGATTTTATTGTTTATATTTTGCAAGATTAATGGTCCCTCGTTATTTTAATTTTTATCATTTTATGATATAATATTAAATAATTAAATATTATTTATTATATTTTATTTATTAATCTATTATCTAATATTATATCATGAAATAATAAAAAATTAATAAAAAAATAGATGATAAATAATTTTTTTTCATTTTACAATTATTGTGAAATTTTTTCAATTAGCCCAAATAATCTTTATTCAAGCCTTTTAACATTATTTTAGAGGTCGTTATAATGAATTTTTTTTAGTAAGTTGGTGGATAAAACACATTTAACAAGTTATTTATATGATATAATTTAATTTAAAAAATAAATTTTAAAAGTGAATTTAATCTTACAAATTAAATTTTACCATTTCAATGGTATAAATGGTGTGCTCCACGTATATGACGAGTAGTATGCTCGAAAAGTAACCACTCATACCAAAAACTTTCATTTCAAAACTAGAATTATGGGGCATCTTATATAATGTCCCAAATTAGTAAAATCAATGCCATTATCAAATTAAAGACAGGAGAGTGATGTAAGAACTATGTGGTCTCCCATGGTGTGAAGATTTAGTAGTGGAGAGGGTGTTGTTTTAAATAAGAGAAATAATATTTACAATCATGATTGTGTAAGGGTGTCATGTAATCATGTTGAAAAAAGTGAATAAATATGAAACTTGTATGAAAAAAAATTAATTTTTTAATAGATAGACCTTACTCTTTTTTAAAATAACTGTACGACGCTGGCATAATTCACGATTGTATATAATATTATTTAACAAATAGACACGACCAATATAAGTAGTCAAGATGGTTTGCCTTGGGGTGGTAAGACTGAGCTGCCTACAAATGGGCAACCCTAATACAATACAATACATACCCAATACAGGTGAGTTGTTAAATCCCATTTTAATTTGTCACTTAGTTTAGCCAGTTTTTCTGTTAATTAGTTAGTCAACATGATTTGTTTTTAATATATTATATATTTGTCACATTTGTCTTTTATTGTGTCGTTTTTCCGGCAACAGTTGTCTTGGTTCCTCAAATGGAAGATACTCTCTAGACAAAACTAGGAGACAAAGCTCCCAGAAACCATGCTTCAGGGTTGGAGAAAGGTATTATATTATTCCTTGTGTTTAGAATCCAAGTTAACAATAGTCACATGCATCTGATACCATGTCAAATAATCTTCACCATAAGCATGGTATAATTTACCTAGACATGATAAGCCAACATTTTATTCTTACAGCTCCTGAGAAAACTAACAATATGAAATTTCTATCTGTACCTTGAATCTTGATTGCACATAAACAGGTTGCATTTGCCAGAACATGGCGTCAGGGCCGGGGACGGGATCAGGGTCGGGGCCTATCTCTTCTTCTGTGGGTGCTATGATGTTGCCTTTAGAGGGAAAAACCACTACTTCATATACTTCTTTCACCAATCCATTGCCTTCTTTATCGCAGGGGTTGGTTATGTTGACACCTTTGTCTCCAACTATGGACCCATTTAGATATCAAGATGATTTCATCTCTTTTTAACATCTAAACACTACAAATACAAAAACAAATTTCAATTTCAAATATTCAATGTTTTATCTAATAATTAATTAATCATTACAACTTTTCTAAACTTCTAAACATAGCATAAAAAGTAATTCAAACTTTTTCAAATCCTAAAATAAAAATTATATTCTAATAATATTTTAACTGTATAATATTTTTTCCTCTCATTTATCAAAATTTTCATAAAACATCATAACTCAAACTATTTCACTAATATTCATAAACCATTTTATTACTATTTACAAATTTCTTATTTTTTCTCATTATCCGAACGAGACTTAGTGTAACATTGATTGACAAAGAATAATCTCATAAGATTGATTATGCATACATTCTAGATAGGGTAATTGCTTATTACTTGTAATAGTAGGTAGAGAATTTGTTCGGGATGAAGACTATGAAGTTGGGATTTAAAAAATCATAATGTCATAATCCCTACCTAGTATATATTTGAGTTTTAAGAGAGACGCATGAGAACAAAAATGCTGGCTATGGGGTTCGAACCCATGCGCACTTGTGTGCAGAAGATCTTAAGTCTTCCCCCTTAACCTCTCGGGCAAACCAGCTACATTCTTCTAGAAAATTAAGATTTGTAATATAACTCAATGTTTGTATATAAATGGATTGTGATAACCTATACTAGAAAGAAGTGTATTTAATTATTGTGCTTTTGCTTTAGTAAAGAATTACTTGATTTAGCCACACAAAATTATATTCATAAGCCAATGTGTCATATACACATTGCATTTTACTGATATGATAATATTTAATTTATAAAAAAAATTATAAATTTGAATCTGGTAAATCAAAGTATATTGAATGGTGTATTCTCTACACTAACTTATAATCAGAATTGTTCATGTTGATTCATGCCACTCTGGCATATGTTAAAGTTCTTTATAGACAGTAATTTTCCATTTAATTAGTAGTTGGGCCATGCTTGATTTTTGTTACTCCAAAATGCAAATGTCCATAAGATGTGTTGTTCTATGATGCCACGACACCTACCTCTACAACCTTAAGTTATTAGCCATTCTATCGCATATGTTACTTTCATGCATGTGAATGATGTCTCTTTGTTCTAGATCCTACATAATTTTTCATTAAAATTCCATAATATAGAATTAATGCCGGAAAACTTTATATATATATATATATATATATAAAGGATAGATATAGCTTTTTTGTTATTATTTTGTTTTAAATAGAAATATTTTTTTGTAAAATACTGATTTTTCCATAATTATTTTACAAGTTAGTTTATAAAAATACCTTCTATTTAAACCAAGGATAATCCTTTCAGATAAGCAAAAATTATTTGAGTAATGATACACGTATGATTTTTATTATAATTTTGTATATAATTATATTTTAAAACAAATAATTTTTTATAAAATAATATTACTTTTATAAATAATTTTAAACAATTATATTCTATATTTAAAATATAATTACATAAAAATTATAAAAAAATATTGTGTATTCATTATTTTCTATTTCAGAAAACCGTGCAAGAAACCGCCGCTCAAGAAATTGGGAGCCACTCTCTATTTTAATGTCCTTTGTCTTTTGTTATAAAAAGGTTATCTCCATACATTGTAACAACACATACACAAAAGTATATCAATAAAGAGAATGAAATTCTGATACGGCAAGATTTTTTATAATTTTATGACTCATGTTTTAAAAAATAGCACAAATGTATGTAAATTTTGTTATATTATATGTTGTCCACTATGAACTTCAACACTTAAACTCGCTTGAATTTAAAGAATATTTCATCTCATCATTATAATTATAATTTTTTTCTTTTAAAGATCTTTGCTATTTTTTCTTTGAGTTTATAGGCTAAGATCTTTATAAGGAATGATGATAATGTAGTGAATCTATTTCTATCGTAGTTTCATGCTTTCTAGTATGTAGTAAGTATTTCCTTCGTATACTTCTTATATACTTTGACTATGTCTATGCTTAGTATTAAAATTCTTATTAACTATAAAAAAAAAAATTATTACAATTTTTTTAAATTTTTATATAAAATATAATTAACAATTTAACTTTTTCAAATATCAAAATAATAATAATAATATTAAAAAATAATATTTTAATAATATTTTATTCAACTTTTTATTTTTATTTAAAACTATCTCATCTTATCTTTGAATTCAAAGAGCAAAACTTACAAACCGTGTCTATATCTATTAGATTATAAAAAATATTTGAGTAAGCAAATTAGACAAAAAAATCTTTGTAAATGGTACACCCTAGAGGTAGACTTGAACCTTTTTCTTTTCTTCAACATGAGCTTAGAAAATTCAATCCGGAACTAGCACTATATACATGACAAATAATATATACACGTATGGGGCAAAAGTAGAAAGTACGAACTCAAAATCAGCACCACAACATAAGAAACTTCTGGGTGGCTAAAGGGTCCAAAGAATTCAAAAGTGATGATTACGAAAGGCATTGTGACTTTCCAACGCTGATTTCAATTTCAAAGAATAATATGGGGTTGAAAGTACTGCACGCCATTGAAAGAAAGAAAGATGTGTGATTTCCTTCAAGACACGTGTATAAAGCAGACTTGGCCAAGCAGCTTCATCGTCAACAATTCGCCTGCCCACTCAAATATTTACAAGACGGAGATAACTCAAGTAAGATATTTTGATATTTTTTCACCTACTGCCACAGAACTGGATTGCAAAGACAAAGTATAAAGGACCCAAGAAGCATAGGAAGAACAAAAGAAACCCAGTTTTCATGAACAGAAAAGGATCATCAGCACCAGGATTAACATCATCAATTTGATATGTATAATGGGGTTTGAATTTCCCAAGGAAAAAACAAAGTATGTAGTACCTACAAAATTGAACAAGCCCTAAAGCAATAGTTAGCTTATTGCAGGGCATTATATAACTTTGATGCGGTATTTTGACCGTCTGAAAGACTTCCTCCTGGGAAAAGTAAGCTCTTTCTAAGATGCTTTCGCTTTATTCGAAAAACTTCTAAAAAACATACTCAACTTCTTGATGTTTAGCTCTTTATTCTGAGAAGGACTCCAATAGATCGTAGTGACCATACCCATGAAACAGCACATTGATGGGGTTCTCTTCCTCCTTTCGATACTCTTCACCATACTTTGCTATGTTTACCAAACGACCCGAGCTTCTACTTTTCATGAAGACTGATATTGGTGTCCTGAAGTGAAAATAGAGTGAATCAGATGCAGGGCTTGATATAAGTAGATTGATAAGATCACTTGAACGTGGAATATGAAGTTGAAGCTCTGTTTTAATGATGGTGCACTTGTTGAGACAAAGAGACTCCATCTTGTTCACATAATATCAAGTTGTGCATCCTTCTATTCTATGAACTCTTAATCCAACAATTGTTACATATAATCATAAATAAATTGAATGGCTTAAAATGGAGATGATAGCAATTCAACTGTCCCAAGGGTTATGTAACAGTGCATTTGTTTTGGGGAGAGGGGGGGATCGCCACAATGATGAACATTTTGTGTTTGAAATGAACTGTGAAAAAATGGAACCACAACCATCAAAATTAGGAGTCAGGCAGCTGAATTGTTTTGCAAACAACGAATTATTAGACTACATGCAAGTGAATCTTAGATACTAGTAGGAAGATTGCTTGAACTACCAATGAAGTTGGCCACAGGAGAGTCTCAAAACACTTCTGGCCAAAAAATAAAAAACATTCAAAAACTCACTTCAAAACATGAGAAGCCATCAGCAATTCAGGTTCTCCACCCCATACATAAGGTTGTTGAATTCTCTCCACATACGCATCAAAATCTCCTTCAATGAACCTAAAAATATCACCCAAAGAAAATTAATCACAAGTTGGCACAAGAACCAATTAAAGGAATATTCAGAAATTATCCCATAGATTACCATTCTGTTTCCTTCCGCCTCTTTAAAAGTTCATCTACAACCTACAAAACCATAACGGGTTAGATGTAATGGTGGGCAATTCATGTTCAGCGAACAAAAGGGTTCTTCTCAGTCATACTTGAGCTCTTAATTCATCAGCAAGTTCTCTCTGACGATTCTCATCGGGAGCTTCTTCCCCACTCCTCGAGCAAGCCCCATGTGCTAATGCTCTAAATAGACATCGACCATCCGCCAGCACCCCTGTAATGATATCATCAACATGAATTTAACAAGCACCAGGAAATTATTAATGCAGTTTCAAAGATTCCATGGAATTTCATGCTTTCTTTTTTCACTTGAAAAAAAAAAAACCAATAATGATAGAGCATTTAAGCAAATATAAAGGTAGATAGTCTGGAATGCAAGTGACCTGTGACCCTGTAATCAGCAGAGCCCTCATTATTCTTGCTGGTGTTCGAATAATTTACATCCAAACCGTCGATTTCATCGTTTTTGTTATCGTTCGAGTCAATGGAATCGCAAGCTTCGATTTTCGTATCCACAACGATAGCCTCGGGACTGTCATCGACCGCAAAATCCAGCGGCGCAAGGCAGGCGCAGACGCCGAAAAGTAGCCAAGCCGAGTCAGGCCGGTGAAGCCAGCGGGCGGGGCGTGCGTCCCAGGCGACGTTCCACGACCCCTCCCCCCTCCGCTCACGCCGGAGCATCGCCTTACGACGGAGCAGGAGATCGCTCGGATGCCTGGCGGCTCCGCACGGCATGATCGCGTGCCATATGGAGGCCGCACCGCCACCGAAGGAGCCATCGAGCCGACAAGCACTGGAGTGGTGGCGCCGAGGCTTCAGGTCGCCATTGAAGCCGGGGCTCTGGCGTAGCCCGGTGATATGATGGTGAGCCGCTGAACCGTGGACGAAGGAGGAGGACAGGGAATTAAGGATCCAAGGCTTGGGACGAACGCACAGTACACCAAGCATCACAGAAAAGGAAAAGAGTAGAAGTTTGAAGCTATCCTGCGCTTGACACGACGTATCCCCGCTTAACCTACGCACCCATCCTCTCTCCCAAATTACAACCGCATATATATAGCTCGCTCGAGTCTTCTCCAAGGTGCAGAGATATGTTTCGTGGTAGCTGAGATTTTACTGTGAAGGAGGAGCAAAGCATTTTAGGAATAAAAACGTTATTGCTCGTCTTATATTTTTGTAAAATATATCTTTAAATTATTAAATTTACTAAATATAAATATCACATTAAAGAAATAACAAAATATAAAATAAAAATTAATGGTACCATTTTGGAATCACGAAAACGAACCATTCCTACCAATAATAATAATGTAGTAAATATACAATAAATACATTTTAATTAAGAGTGTCAAATCGTATTAATGGATTATGTTTATATCATATCAAAGCACTACATAAGTCAACCATAACTCGACCAGTTAAGTTTATCGTGTTAAAATCTCAAATTCTAACGCAAACCATTAACCTAACGGGTTATGTCATGTTAACCCGTTTTGACCCATTAATGAATATTACGAAATAAGTTAAACAGGATACAATACGACTCGTTTCAAATTGTTTATGTAAATAGGTTGAATAGGTCCAAAATTAACCAGTTTAATCTAATTAAATTTAACATAATTTTATATAAATGTTAAAATCATAATATCTATAAAAATTATAAAACTAACTACAAGTCTAAAATTACAATCCAAATAATAAAAATATCGAAATTGAAATTCTAACAATTTTACTTTTAGGTATAAGGGTATAATTGTAATTTTAACTTTCTTAACGTATCATAACAGATTGATCCGTTATGAACCCGTTAAGCAATCGTGTCTTAACAAGTTAAGCCGTTTTAAGCCGAACTCGTTAAGACTAAATCTTAACCTACTATTATCGTGTCGTGTTCATATTGAATTAACGGGTTGTGTAATATATTAACACTTCTAATTTTAATACTGTATAAAATAATTTATTAAGTCTTAAAATATATAAATTCGACAAACTATTTAAAAAAAATTAGATAAATTTAAAGCTAACATATCTTTTTAATGACGGGATTTTTTTTTATTTATAAAAACAACAAATATTTAAATGAAAATTTGAATATTTCATACAAATTATATCCATTATTATAAGTTTTGCATAATATAGTTATCTCTCTGAAATTATTTTTGAACATACTACTATAATATATGACCACATTTTTTTTCTTTTTTATTCATTTAAATATGTAATATTTTAGTTAATTTGTTGTTGGCCCTTTTAAGGAGTATATGCTATATTCTATTAGAGGATTCGAGATATTGGTATGTGGTGGAGACCGCTTGGAGTGTTAGACGATAATAGGCTTGTGGGTACGGCACATTTGAGTTGAGAAACGAGGTTAAAATCGTAAGAGCGGTGAAAACTTGTGTTGAGAAAATTGAGATTGATTCCCGATGGTAGGTGGGATTCACGACGTGCTTGTTTAATTAAAGGAAAATGTTCGGTCACGTGTTTAGTAAAACAAAAGACTTTTTTGGTTGGAGCCTGCCACGACAGATGACACCGAAATCCTCTGCCGATCAGTTGCAATTTTATTATTTTTTTACTTTTTCTTTTACTATTTTTTAAAACTATTTAAATATTTTTTAAAAATTAAAAAAAAATCACATATTCATTTAAAAATATTTACTTAATCACTAAATAAAAAATAAAATAAAATAAATTTTCGGTAAAAATTTTCTGTGAGAATAGTATTCCCCTTTTTGGATTTATTTTTTTAAAAAAATAAAAAAAATATCAGTGATAATAATTAGATGAGATGATGAGATTTACATTTTCCTTTAAAGAAATTTGATATAAAAAAATCTTATGTATATTCATTTATTTAATTAATATGTAATTTATTATTTTATTTAAATAATAAGATAGAAGAATAAAGATGAGAAATCATATATTAATTAAATAAAGTTACGTAGTTTAACACTTCTATGTAAAAAATTTCTTTTATTTGAGTTTGATATCTCTCTCTCTCTCTCTCTCCATGGACCCCTTCATATTATAACTATGGTAGGTGGAGAGGCTCGGTTTGGATTGAGAGAAGCTCTCATCTAATCATACATTATCATTCTAATTTTTACAAATTTTTACATAAAATATAATAAACAATTTAATTTTTTTAAAATTTTAAAATAATAATAATAGTAAAAAAATAATATTTTATTCAATTTTCACCTTAACTCATTTTATCTCGACTCGTTATCCAAACCTAACCTAAATTATAGTTCAATTGATCTTGAAGAAGCATTAGAAAATGCGCCGTACACGAAGGGACTCGAAAGTGGCAAAGAAGAGTTTGAGAAGAAAGAAATATGAATAGAAAAGGACAGAATAAAACTGAAATTTGGCTGATACTCGTTCAAAGTTTGGTCTAACTAGAATTAGATAGACAATACTGAATAGAGACCACAATCTTGCTAACATCCCTTGTTACATTCATTTTGATACAATATATTAGATTATAAAATTATTTTTATTATAAAATAAATATAATAAATTATATAAAAATATTTCAATTTATTTTTATGTAATCTCTTTATATTATTTGCGGTAATAAATCTGTTTGTAATGTTGAAATGTTCAATCAACTATTTAATGGGTTTTGCTGTTTGGGCCGAGGCCCGAGAGGGCTCTAGGCTAGAGGTTTACTTTTCCACTGGCATATTAGGTTTGGGCCTGCATTCTCGTGAATATTCTCCCATGTTGTTGTCCTTTTTTGGAACCTGTCCGAACCTTTCTACGATTTGAGCAAGAAAAACTGGATGCCGGCCCAAAAGTACAATAGGTAGGAAAAAAAAATAAAGAAAAATAGAACAAAATGTGTGGCTGCTGGGATTCGAGCCCAGGTCTCCACGGCCACAACGTGGAATTCTTACCACTAAACTACAGCCACTTCGTGATTTTTATTGGTGCAGTGTTTATATTTAAAAGTAATCTCTGTAAGAAACAACATATATTCTTCAACCACAAATGAATTATACAAAATCAATCATACAAATTAACGTGACTTCATTTAATTCATTTGATTATAAAATTATTTTTATTATAAAATAAATTTAATAGATCAAATAAAATTACATCAATTTGTGAAATTTCTTTGCTCTTGACATCTTCTTATTCTTCGTCCCCAATTAGTAACTAAAATTGGTACAAGACAAAAACTAATACAATAACAAATAATGCTATTATGTTTCTTAATTTATGCTAATTACTTTGTCTTCCTGACATGGCATCACATTAATGAGTAATGTTATTATATACTTTCAAACTTATATCACTCATTTTGTCAATTTGACGTGGCACCGCATTGTAAATGCATACCACGTCAATAGGGGCAAGGTAAATAGTATAAATTAGAAAACTTAGTAGCATTTCTCTACAATAATTACAATAGCCAGCAATGAGCCAGGGATCAACAAATTCTCTCAAAGATTTATTCAAACTTGAAGATTTTAAATGAGGGAGCTCATAGTCATAGACACACGAATTACGATTTAATATTTAGTACTATCCGAAAAAATCATACTGTACATGCCCTGGCTCGTCTACTTCGGCTGTAATTTGTAAACTTGAGGGTCGCCTTAAGATAGTTGGGCCATATTTAATGAAACAATATGTTAATAGAGACTTTAGTCCTAAGCCGGCCTGTAACTAAGGCAGGCTAGGAGATGATACGAAATAAGAATTTTGTGAATAGTAATATAATAATTTGAGTTGAGTAATTTTTAAATTTAGAAAAACGAGAGAGAAAAAGTTGAATAAAAAATGTTATAAAGTTAAAATATTGTAAGAATATAATTTTATAATATAATTTTTGTTTAGTAATTTGAGAATGTTGTAATTGTTTTTAATTTTTTATTTGAAAGTTTGAAAAATTTATAATGATTAGTTTAAAATTTTATATTTGAATTATATTTTAAAATAAAATAAAATAAAATAAAATGAGATCAGATGAGAATTTTATCTCATATGAAGCCCAAACCTACTAAGTCCATCCAATGTCTCAAATGATATGGGAATTGAAAGGTTTCTTCAAAGCATTATGTTTTGGTCTTGGGGCCCAAACCTTACAGCAGTAAGAATGCATGTATTCATGTTTCTGCTAATTGCAATAAAAGCATATATAGTTGAACATACAAAAATGGGTATACGACACGAAAGCACGTGATATTTATACCCACAAAGTATCTCATTTTTCGATGGGCATCATTGACGATTTTCTTCTCTCCATTGCTTTTAGGGTTTGTAAAAGGATGCAGACCACCTCGTGAGAATCAAATCTATGCTTTTGGGATGGGTGGATGGTGGAATATCTGAGATGCATGCACTGTGCTGGTTGGGTGCTAAGTTTCTAGGGGATTTGGATTTCCTACAATTTTTAGTTGAACTCTTAAGTTCTAAAGTGGAAATGAAATACACACATAAAATAAGTTTTGTAGCATTTAATAGTTGTTCAAGTGAATTTCTTGATGAATATGATTAAAAGTTTAATAAATATTGTAAAAGTCGATCGGTTTATGTGTCTATCTCTTTCCTATTTAAAAGATCTAAATTCATGCTTGAAAATCCATGCACATATATATATATATATATATATATATATATATATATATATATAAATATGAAAAGAAAAGTTAAAGACTAACCCTTTGTTTAAATATTTCTCCATGAGACATAGATGTAAGGACATTGGCAGTAGCTCACCCAACTCCATAAAAAAGTGAGGTTTCTTATGCGCGGCTTTTGTCTTCCCACGTTCTAATATTAAGTATACGTACATGGATTAGAGGTCCCCCATAGATTGAGAAAGAGTAGTGCAAAGAAAAGGACCGTTCCCTTCTTTGTCGACACATGATGTACGTTTAAGAACATCGGTTATAGCTCCCGCATAGTCCTCTAATTCTGTGTGTTTATGTGTAACCACGTCGCTCGCTCTTTAATTGTCCTTTCTTGTGGGCATGATGATCACGAGTACTCTGCTGCAATTCAATGAAAGCTAGGTTTCCAATCGATGCTTTTGTGAATGCGTTTCTTTGCATTTTCTTATGAGATAAACAAATAAATACTACTTATCATCTCTTTTACCACATACCAACGTAAGATTTATCATTTTTGTCATTCTATTTGTATTTTCTTAGATAACATAGAAAATAATAAATAGAATTTTTCAAAAAGGTTACAGGGATGGCAAAGAAATAGTTAGGGTATACACCCACTCACCCTCCAAGAGTCCCAATACTTAGGGCAACGTCGATCTTACACAACTCGTCTAATATTTGTGTTCTATATTAGTGTGAAGATATACTGATCTTTCGAGAAATGGTGTTCCTCGTCTTAATTCTTGTCATCTTTAATCATATATATTAGTGTGAGATATTTTAAGAAGTTGTTTGTACAAGACATGCAAAATCATTTAAATTACTCCATCTTTTCTCCCTTGTCATCCTTTCCTTGTCCCACAGTTTCTCTTTCTTTTCTAACAAATCTGACGCAAATTAGAGGGCGTGGTTCTTTCCCTTTTCACAAGTTTCGTGTTTCTAATTCTCTAAATCCGCACGAAATATATATGATCATGCATGGCAATTTAATGGGGAACCTCAAGTATTTTCTTCGGTTTTTAACAAATCTTGTAATTCACTTTCTAGGGAATATAACATTGGTGTAAATTATCGAGTCATTATATTTCTTCCGAAACCGACAAAGTACATATATACGTAGAGCTAGCTCACTCAGAAAACCAACAAATTGCCTCATGTGTGTGGATTTGTAGTTGAGCCTATATATATATATATATATATATATATATATATATATATAAATATATCAAAGGGCACTTTTGGAGTTTCATATATATATATATATATAGAGTAATGTTACATACATTCGTAAAGTGTGCAAATAACGTACAGTCATTTTGAAAAAGAATGAGATTCATTATTAAAAAATTAATTTATTTTCATATGAATCTTATATTTATTTATTTTTTTTTAAATGATTGTACAATATTTATGCATGCACAAATATTCCGCGATATTTGTTGCGATCTAGACATTGTATCATCAAGAAGATTAAATATCATGAGTACAGTCTTACAGATAGAGTTCTATCAATCTTACATGGTAGCTAGTCTCAACTTTATTTTAAAAAATAAAAATCACCAGAGTTGCACACTCTAAATTTATATAAATAATTTTACTTATATATTGATATTCATGGTCATAAGTCACTGTTTTATAAGTTTTTTGTTTTTTGTTTTGTATTTTTTCCATTAGATCAGTCATTCGTTTGCAATATATATATATATATATATATAAGTGCTACAACTATAATAAGATTTTACAAAAGTAAACATACAAACTGATATAGCTTTATATGATAATTAAATTTACTTTATAATAAAAATAATTTTACAATCTAACATACGAAATCAAACCACGTCAATTTATATATTTACTTTTATAAAATATTTGTGTATAAAGTATTTTTATTAAGTGGGATAATTTTGTAACTCTAAGCCTATGTTTGGATATTAAGGTAATCTTAGATGATCTATGAATAGTAGTAAAAAGTAATGAATAGTAATAAAAAATTAATAAATAGTTTGTAAATAATAGTGAGGTAATTTTAAATGATTTGAGAGCATCTCAGAGCATTGACATTGGTATCTGCATATGCAAATGCAAAGACATAATTGTATTATGACCCATAATTTGACTACAATGGATTATGCATCTCTATAATTTTATATACCTATAAATAGTATTTCTATAAGTTTGGAGATCTATATATTCACTCTAAAAATGTCATTTTACTAATTATTTCTCTCTTATCCGACTCTCTCTCTATCTCGACACTAACGGGATTCATTTTCCCGAGACCTCTCTCTTCTCTCTCACATAGTTCCTTTTCTCCCTCCCTCCCTCGACTCGAACAGAGTCTCAACGGAAGAAAAAACCCACATAGCTCTCTCTCATGATGGCTCTGGACTCTTCTCGTCACGGTTAGGTATGATTTTCTCCCTCTATTCTCTATTTCTTCATTCCCTCTCTGGTTGAGTGAACATTTTCTATTTCTCCCTCCCAAAATTCTTAACCATGGAGTTTTTTTCCAGGGATTTAGTCTCCCACGAGGACTGTGCACTTCCTCCATTGCCACTAGCTTAGAAATCACCACTGCCACTACACCATTTTGTGTTTTTTGTATCAATTGCCTAGGGTAAATTAAACATTGATCTCTCTATTTTGCCTAGAGATTTTTATTATATAGAGTTCAATTTTCTAATTTTTGTTTGGATGCTTTGTTTATTCTAGATTAGGGTTTTGATTTCTGAACTGAGTTTAGGGATGAATTTAGGGTTTCAATTTTCTGGTTTTTGCAAATGGGTCCTTTGATTTTTGTAAACATGTAGGAGCATAACATAATATTTTATTGCTTGGTCTTTTGATTTTGCTTAATCTAGATTACTTTTCAATTTTCTGTTCTTGGTTTTAAATTAGGGTTTTGATTATACTACTATTATGTATTTGTACTATGATGTTTAGATTAATAAGTATAATTAAATTCTAACTTGTCAGAAATAATCAAAGATCATATAGCTATTTTGACCACTCTTGGTGTGTTTGTGCACCTATATAAATATCTTTAACTTACTTATGGGACTCTCTGGAAATCATGTATGGCTATAATTTCATATGAAGGTCTTAAAAGAGAAATTTGGTACACTTGTAGTCATCTAATTAGTATGTGGTTCCTTTAGAAATGTTTAGTGTATCATCACAATGCTTAAGATCACAATGTTTGGCTTGTTTTAATTGGCTTGGAGTTGCTATTAGGAAACTGCTTTTAATCTTAAGGTTTTTCAATTGCTGTTTTGAAGATATTTGATTGTAATTTGCTAATCCTTTGTTATAAAATGCTTTTTTAATTGCTAATATGACTATGAGTACATTCTTGATACTGTTGAAGGATGAACACGCTGTCCTTCAATACAATGGTACTATTTAACATATTGTTTTATTAACATTTTGTCCTTCAATACTTTGTTAAAAGATGAACACTTTAATTGATGAGAATCTATTTTTCATCAGACTGTTGGAAAGTGGTGATCGTGATATTAACAACCCCTTATGGATACTGCAAATGTTAATGTCTAAGTGACACAACCCCAACGGAAAAAAGGGCACCTAAATAAAAACCCCAGTGAGGTGTATCATTTACTGTAGTGGATGATACTCTTTTCATTTCAGTTTGACCTAATATTAGTATAGACTTTATATGGTGGACTGAACAAATTGCCACACAATTGTGGAGTAAAATTTATTATTACAACTCCATCTATAAAAAACCTAGCGGTTAAGAATGGTCTGTACCCTTTTTGACCGATCAATGGTCAACCATTTAAAAATACATCAATAACTTTTGTGGTTTCATGGCTCAAGTTGAAGGAATACATTCAAGTGGTGTGATTGAGCTAGATAAGGTATAATGATCTTTTCAATATTTGATTCTTCTAATTATTAAGTATTTGTAATGACAGAGTATATTGATTGTTCCACTATTTTGTAAATTGATAAGGGAAAAATTTTGTGCTGAGAGACTCAAAAAATAAACTTCAACATGGATCATTGTTAGAATCTTTTGAGACACTAACTGAAATGACAAGCATACATGGAACTCATAAGAAGAAAAAATAATGTCTCACGTTCAGATATTACTCTAAACTCAATACAATTAGGAAAAGACATGAAAAATGTGCATATAGATTGTGAAAAACCTACGAGCAAGAAGGTAGGAAAAAAAGGAGAGAGAAACAAATAAAAGGTAAGGAAAGACAATATAAAAGGTAAGGAAAGACAATTCTTAAAAGAAGGAAAGACAATATAAAAGGTAAGGAAAGACAATTCTTAAAAGAGATAATTTTGTATACACATTTAGAGAAACCAAAGCTTATCTCACTAACTAAATATAGCCAGACAACCTTTTTATAAGATATTATTGTTTAAATTTTATTTGACTTTAATAAATTTTAATATAAAATATTTAATAGACCTTTAAATAATAATTATATAATAGTTGTGTAAGTATCATTTCTCGTTATTTTGAAAGTGACGTGTTCATATTATGTCTGAGTCATGCATAATAATAAAGCTTGCGTCCCTCGATTCATGCTAATTATACTCCTCAACCAATCAAATCAGTTGGACACAAAAATTCATGCAAATGAGTGGGCTCAAAATTAATTAATGAGAAATACTCGGATCATGAAATGATTATATAAAAGGAATCATATATATATTAATTATTAATATATTTTAATGTAGTTTATTAAATTATTAATCCATTATTTTTTAAAAATAGATTTAATCAATTATATAAAATTACGTTAATTTTTATAATTATTTTTATATAATTTTTTTTTATAACTATAGCACTCATCTTAATTAATATATTACTCCAAAGCCGACTGCACTAAACAACACGTTTCTACTTTTTGTTACATCAAAAAAAATTTATTTATCTATTTGATTTTGTGCCAAAAAAAAAAAAATTTAAGAAAACTGTTTTAGTTATAGAGAAATTTGATAAAAATAAATTTATAAATTAACGTAACTTAATGTAATAGATCATATTGTAAATTTGTTTTACTGTAAAGTAGAGGATGATAAGTAGAATTTTTTTATTAAATGTACTCAAAGTGCAATAATTACAAAAAAAAAATTCAATAAAATCACAAGGTGGCATTGTCTCATATGATATATTAAATCTATTTTACAATAAAAATAATTTTACAATCTGACGTATCACGTCAATTTGTAAGAATATTTTAATAAGAATATCTTTTTAATTAAAACATTTTTCTAAATATATTAAAGTATAGACATTTTAGGCTACATTTGGATATTAAATTGAGTTGAGTTCTTTATGAATAGTAGTGAGTTGAGAAGGTAGAGTAAGTTTTGTGAGTTCCACGTAAGATGAGTTTAGATGTATTTGGATATTAAGATAAATTTAGAAATATTTATAAGAAGTTAAAAAATGTTGTGTATCCCATATATAAAGAAATGTTTGGTTGAAAATGGTTGTGAATACCACATATAAATAGATTTTAAGTTGAGATGAGTTTAGTAATTTGAGAGTTGAGTATTTAGATGTTAGACTCAATTTAAAATTAGACTGATTTAAGTTGATCTCAGTTGAGTCTAACAACCAAACGAAACCTTAGTGTGTCATTTTTATTTTTATTTCAATTTAGAAAAAAGAAACGATTGTAAGGATGCTTTTGCATTTTGGACTCTTTGCGATAGATCAGAATCAAGTAATTATTTCTTACAGTCATAGTGTGACACTTTATATTAAAATTCCTATTAATAAAAAATTATTAGATATTTTTAGGATACAAATAACGTGATAATGATCTTATTTTATCAAAATATGTAATGAAATTAAAATTGTTTATGTAAGTATCAATTTTAATTGATATGATATATTATAATAGAATAGAAATACTGTATATCTGTATATTTTGAGAGTATATTGGTTGTGCATGGCATTGGATGTTTGCAGGTTGGGACCTTGTTAGGTAAGGAATTGTTGGTGAGGGGCAGGGCAGATTGTCAAGGAGTACACAGGCTTCCTAACAATAAGGACCGCATAATTATCTTCACCTTCAACGATGGGGTTTCTAAGTTTCCAACTTCCTATTACCAAACTATCCTCCTTTTGAGGGTTATGGGTTAAATTACCATTTATTCTTTACAAAAATAATATTTACGATCTTGAATGTATAAGTATTGCACAATTAATTTGAAAAAAATAAATAAATATGGGATTCCATGAAAAGAAATTAATTTTTTAACAGTGAAATTCTCTCTTTTTTCAAAACGGCTGCACGACGCTTATACATTTCATGATTGTATATAACATTACTCTATATTTTATAACTTAAAATAATTGGTTATATTCCTCTTTAATAAGTTGTTCAAACACAAAATATTTAATTATATAGTCCAAAGTATGTAATTACAGTTTAAATTTAGGATGTTTGCTCTTTTTCTGTATCAAATCATCACTTATCCCAATAGTTTAAATTAACAAAAATGTTTTGCACGGGATTTTTCACGGCCTTCACACCGAACAAGGCAAAAAAAAGTTTTTAAAAAATCCATATGTTTTTATCACCTCTATTAAATTAATAAAGAGAAGTAAATTTAATCATATAATTTATATTTTAACACTTATGACAGGTTTGAGGCATGGGATGAGACACAAAATTCTCATCTAATTTCATTTTATCTCATCTCATCTTATTCCCAAACATAATTCAAATATAAAATTTTCAAACTATTCATTACAACTTTTTCAAACTTTCAGATAAAAAATAATTCCAACATTTTTAAATTTCCAAACAAAAATAATATTATAAAACTATAATCTTATAATATTTTAATTTTATAATAATTTTTATTCAATTTTTTCTCTTTCATTCCTCAAAACTCAAAAAATATTCAACTCAAACTATTTCACTATAATTCACAAACTATCTTACTACTATTTACAAAATTTTCATTTCATCTGACTTTTCAAACCTGTCCTTATTAGTTATTATATTGGAGTGGACAACATCTCCGCCAAGTTCTTCAAATCAATCTTATATTCTTTTTCCACTTTCTCTCTCTCTCTTTCTCACACTTATCATTCTTTCTCCCACTTTACCTTCTCTTTTTTGTTCTTATATTTCCTTTTTTGGAAGATTAGTGTGTTGATTAAAAGACATGAAAGGTCTTGCATCCGCTCATGTTGTTTGTGACAAATTTGGACCAATGGTGCATGTTTTGCTTTGGGAAAAATATCAATATGCGCATGGTGTGATTAATTGTTTCTGGCTCGCTATAATGACAAATGGGTGTACGTCAAAAGGACCATCCACTCAGAAGGTTTAAGAAAAATGTTTAATGAAAATTAATGCACGAAAAATAATTAAGTAGGAAGAATAACATCAAATCACCTAAGATATTGATTGGTATGTTTTCCCTAACGCTTCACTCCTCCATGATTAGGTTCAATTTCCCAAGGATCTCCTGATATATGACAGAAGATGATAAATCTTAAATTCGAAGAGAGACATACACACATTAAATATGAGTCATCCATGAATTATTGATCATTTCCAAAATATTACCATATTTTCCTTAACGAGTGGTATTTCTCATTAAGAAGAGTTGAGAAGATGGAATTTTCATAAACAACTTGATTCACTTCACTAAAATACATCTAAAAAGGGTATAAAATCATTCCCAACCTAACATTAATTTTTTTTTTTCCCTTCTTCAAACAAGAAGATTGATCATTTTGACTATTTAGAAAGTCAATAAAATACTTAAATTTTGTGATAAATATTTATAAAGATATTAAATAAAGATAACAAAATAAATTAGTTCCTTACTTTTATCCAATAAATTATTAGGAATTATTTTCAATAGAATCTAATGCAATCACGGTTCCAATGCCTCCTCTATTAAGACTCCAATAATATAATCTTTTTCTTTAAAAAAAATACATTTTATTCCGTCAAGTTATCCAACGATCTAACTATCAATTGACCACTAAAATCTCCTAATTTGCAATTTGTTCCTCCTTGAAGACTAGATTGTTAACATTATATAGTATTACTTATTCTTTATATCGCGACAATAACAATTTAGGCTCTGTTTAGATTCGGATATTATCTCATCTCATCATTACAATTTTTTCAAATTTTTATATAAAATATAATAAATAATTCAAAATTTTTTAATCCCAAAATATTAAAAAAATCAAATTTTATTTTACTTCCGTTTTCTATCTAAAACCATCTCATCTCATCTCTGAATCTACACAAGCCCTAATGAAAAGATAAATCACATATTATATTTATAATTGAGGGTTAAGTAATGGCTTTATAGTTTAGTAACAAAATTATTGTTTTTGGGATGAATTTTTATTTATTTAAATATTATTAGAAGTCAAGTTCTTCTTGTTTATCATAATTATTTCTTGTCATAACGCGCGAAATTTACATGTCAACTAATCGTGGAGAATAGTATACCCATTAAAATATAAGCAACATGACCCAATTCAAATTATTGGATTCATTACCTTTTTGTTTATAATATTTTATTTATATATATATATTTTAATACTCAATCTCTTATGATATTTTTTTATTTATTATATTAAATTGAGAAGAAAAATCTAAGCCAGCCGCCCTCAACACACACGGATTTGCCGTCCCTAGCTACCACTTAAAAAAAGATACATTTGGGGTAAAGAAAGTTTTAAAAAAAGGTTAGAAAAGTAGTGGAGAATAAATACAAATGATTGGGATTGGAAATTTCAAAGAGGATTGTTGGGTCTAGTCACTCTATCCATCAATCAATCCAAGATACAATGCTTACATTTGGCATCTACCTTTTCTGAATAGTTTCATGTTTTAAGTTGCTTTTCATGCCGTACATTTTTTTTAAAGTACTTTTTAAAACATTTATTGTGAACATGATAGTGACAGGTGCTCGTGTCTTTAATACTTTTAATTTTATTTATAATTATAGGTATTGTACATGACTTTCAAAATAATTAGAAGGTTCTATAATATTTTTAAGAATAATTTTTAATAATTGTTATTGACGCTTTAAAGGAATTTTGTCATCAACAATAATGGTAGGATTCTCTTCCATAGCATGTAGCAAAACTCATTCATGTGTCACAAAATATTTTCTACTACTCATGCATGGTTGAAGGGATCTCTTTAATCTCCTCACTATCATATTATGCTTGATGATTCAAGCCTTTCTCAATCGTGTTTCAAAGTGGTCAAATATAAATAGGAAGATATTCTACTACCCTCTTGCATCCTGACTAGGATTGCTATCCACATCCTTGGACAGGTGGTCGCTGGCCCTTCCCTACCCCTATTTGGATGTTGGGAGACGGATTGACCTTGCAAACAGGCCGAAATCTTCCAAACAACCCAGATTTCTCACCAAACCCATAAATTTATCGCTAAAATTCACAAATCTATCATCCAACAAAAGAGATACAAACGCTAATCCAAAAAAATATCATCTTAAAAAGAGGTCACAATGATGCTAACAGCAAGACCATGACATGGCCATAGGTCTCTTCACAAACTCACGACTATTATTAGGCTTAGATCCACAACCACGCCGTGGCCCTGACCGTGTGGCCTGTGGGTGTCTCACAACCTTCAAGAAGAAAGATTGGAGGGGGATAAGAGAAGAGGAAAAAGAAAATGAGGAAGAGGAGAAGATGGCTTTTGCCTATTGTGAGGTTGGTGTGGCAATGAAGGAAGAGGTGAAGAGCAGAATAAGAGAGAATGGGAGATAAAACCCAAACGATGGAGGGAGAGAGAGAAGAGAAGAGAGAAAGTGATTTAGGGTTTTGTGATTTTCCTTAATTGTATACTACTCAAGTAAAACTCAAAAATGACTTTATTTTATTAAAAAAAATTGTTTTTATATATGTAAGGGTCAGGCCAAACAGGGAAAACCGCAAGCAAGCTTGGGCTAGCCCGAGCCTCGTCCACCTACAACCCTAGGCATTAAGCCTGCAACTCAACCAATCTGGTCTGTGTTTGGGCCCGACCCTGCTTGACCCGACTCCCAGGATACCAAAAACCAACTCGGCCCGACTGAAGTCGGGTCAACTAGGGGTGTAAACTGATGCGTCGACGTCGGTTTCGGCGCCAAACGGAAACTCCACTGACGTGGAAAAACATTGCTTACAACCGACCGAAATCGATCGACTGGAGGAGAGAGAACCGATTCCATCGGTCTCGACTAGCGTCGATGCGGTCTTCGATCTACCGTCGACGTTGTCTGGGACGAAGGAGTAGCGTCTGCGACTTTGCTATGGGAGTGCGACGAAGCTCTGGTAGACAAAACCCTAGAACTTGACGAAGAAGACGATGAAGAAGGAAGGGGGACGAGTTGGTTTAATGCCATTTTGGAACGGTGCCATTTGGCTTAAGCCAAATGGTGTCGTTCCACTAAATTTTGTTCCCATCCAAGGGTATTAAACGACGACATTTCACTTTAATGAGTGAAATGACGTCGTTTCTTTATAGGTAGAAAAAAAAAAAAGGTTACCGCTGACATCGGTCGGTTCATCGATTTTCCCTAGGGTCAAACCGCAAACCGAACCGGCCGACGTCGGTTCCTATATATTTAACTCGACCACCAACTGGTTCTTCACCGATTCCGGCCTCCTGCGGTCGGTCTCCGTCGATTTAGGTAGGTTTATCAGTTTGGTGTACAGCCCTAGGGTCAACCTAATTTCACTTAGAGTAACAAAATAGCTATAGAACTCGCCGAATCATAGAGGCCCCGTCTTAGCCCTATTCTTTTGGAACCCAAGGCCTGCAATCAACATTGACAAGAGGAGCCATGAAGCCACCCCTCCTCCCTTCCATTTCTCTTTGTTTATCCCTAATAAGCAAACATGGCAGAGAACAAGCCTGCAGAGATCACAGACTTACAAATCATGATCTCAAACAAAGGATGATAGCAAGAAACAATTAGCTCCGAAGAGAAGCTCCACCAATGATAGACATAAAAAAGTGGATGGTCGTGGGAGAAGAATAAGGATGCCAACTCTATGCGCAGTAGGGGTTTTCTAGTTGGCAAAAGAGTTGGGAAAAAGTGGATGATAACATGAGTTGCATGAATCCAAAAACACGAACTTGCATGGGAAATAGAACAATCGATGGTGAGGACACGAGTGAGGCCACCGACATAGCGAAGGTTGCCATTGGTAGAGCGAGGGAGGATCTTTCCGCCATAGCTACATATAAACTTGATAGTCTCTGATTTCGGTTTCCAAATATTCTCTTTTAATGGATTCAAGGAACAGGTTGAACAACCGATATGGGAAGAAATACCCACGACAATAAGGGTGGCAAAAAGACCATAACTCGTGATGACGACGGGGTCAAGAGGTGGATAGAAATTTGGGAAAAACTCGATTGATGCCCACAAAATTTCTAAATTTTCCTCCATTTTAGCTTATGTTTCTTCTCCCAAAGATAGTTTCTCCATTTTCATGCACGTCTGTAGCCAACAACCTTTGCACAATTCGAGGAACGAAGAGAAATAAACAAGTTAGGGTTTTCATTTGTAGAGTAAAGCATGGGCATAAGTTTTAAGAGGCGGGTTGGCCATGTTTAGCGGGTTGTACGGGTCGAACCCAAGCACTAGCCACAACTGCCTTTTTTCAATTCGGGTCAAGTTAGGTCACTTGCTTTCCTACACAAGGCTACTAGGCATGCTAGTATCCATCCGCATACAATTTGTTTGTAAACAGGGGCCTTTGCCTTGGTTAGGAAGGTGTTGGCAGATGGGCTAGATGCGGTGACTCACTGCCCAACTCTTAATTCTGACAATGACTAGTAAGTTAAGGAGATCTCCCTTCCTTTGCACGATGAGGGATGGAAGATCTCCACTTATGCACCCTTTGTATAAATGGGAGCTCTCCCTCTTAGAAATTTTGTGGATGAATAAAAAGTTAAATGCCAAACAAAGCTTTGTAATCAAAAAGTAACATCGGAGAGAGAAGTATTTTGTTTTTTTGTTCATCTTACCTTAGGTACATAGCCTTTTTTTTAAAATAAAAAATTGCCATAATGAGTGATTGAACCAATCACAATCTAATGAAGGAGCCGTCCTACACGGCTATACCTATACATTCTCCTAATGTTCCAGCAACAAGAGGGAAAGGTTAACTCAACAGTATCTATCATTCTTAAATTTTTCTGGTCTGTGAAAGGTTGTGGTTTCGCTGACAATCCAGCCTTCCCAATGGTCGATCCACGCGCTTTTGTATTTGTTTTGCACGAGGAAAATCTGGCGTAACGACAAGTCGTTGTAGTAGCTATATATTTTCCTAACGTTCCAACAACGAAAGGAAAAGGTTAATTCAACAGTATCATTCTCAATATTTTTGTTCTGTTTAAAGTTTGCGGTTTCATTGACAATTCAGCCTTCCCACTTGATGATCCACGCGCTTTTGTATTTGTTTTGCATGAAGAAAATCTGTCGTGACGACAAGTCGTTTTAATAAGTGACTCAGACCGTTGATCATCTGGTGTTTCTAGTATTTGATGGTGGACTTTGACTAGTCACATATGAAGAAACTAAAAATAAGCAATTATTTTTTTTATTACAATATTTAATAGAACTCAGCTATATATTTAAAAATCACATAAATTTTTTTTCTTTTAAAAAAAAAAAAGATAAATGGAAACATCCGACAGCCTCTTTCCTAGACCCCTCTTTCCCTTTGAATCCAAAAGGTAAGGAGATTCCTCGTATGTGGTGTCATAATTGTAATTATATCATAAAATAATTGTCAAAGTGAAAAATAATAATATATTAATACAGTTGATCTTTTAAATATATACGACTCATATCCAATATACATTTTAATTCGGTTCTACTGATCAATATTTCACTTTAAGTATTGGGACGGAGTATTTTGATGTGTTCCGGTGTATCGTTTTTTAATTAAGTATATATATTATATGTATATATAAATTGATAATTAATAAAATAAATATACGTATATGTAAGTATGTATGTGTGTATATATATATTTATATATATATATATATATATATATATATAGAAGAATTGACAATTTATAAAAATGCATATACGTTGAAGCATTAGAAAAAATGTAGAGATATTGATGTTACAAGATAACATTAAAAAAATCATAAGCTTGAATTGGGACAAAAAGATCATAGAAGAAAAATAAAAGAGAAGGAAATTATAAACTTGCTATTAAAACGGCATGAAATGAAATAAAATTTGAAATATAAATTTTGGTCGGAATGGTTAAAATTGACTAAAATGTCTTGAATAAATCAGAACGTACCAAAATTTAAAATAAAATAAATATAATATATCAGATATTATATTAAAATTTTAAATTTAAAATAAAACGACTAAACAGAACGGTATTCAAAACTATGATCATGCAACCCCATGCAGGGAGACAAAAACCACGTAAGTTAATTTCATGCGCACGAAGAGAAATATACCCTAAAGAATTATTATTTTTTGTTTTGCTCACATTTGTCATTGGTGGGTCCCCTATCAGTATTGGGAAAGAATAAGTTCGAAATGTCTGCATGTTTTTTTTTTTTTTTATTTGTTGGTCGCATCACGTGTTTAGGTCATGTAAAGATGGCTCCACTCACTCTTTTTTACGTGCTGACGAATTATATTCGTGTAAGTATTTTATTATTTTTTAAAAATTTAATATTAAATTTTAAAATTTTTATCATTTAAATAATTACCACGTGTATATATAATTATGTACGTAAAATTATAAATATATATAATATTTTCTATAATAAATATGCAAAGGCAAAAACAAGAGATGTTAATGTTATTTGCATCAATTTATTTATGGGGCACCTCCTTTTAAGGTTTTTTTTTTTTTTTTTAAGAAATTCCAAATTAACAGAACATAGCTGAATGAAAACTTGGTAGATTAATGAGAGGAATGGTATGTCAGTTAAATGCAGCACATTGATTCATCAGATCTCAAATTTACTCATTTTATATAGGGAAAAGATTTACTCAAATTTACTTTTTAAAACTATTACCACAAGTGACAAAGATGCACAAGTTTCAATAAAATCATAATTAGTCAGCTGAATCTTACACTATTGTCTGTCCATCATGATAGAATTATTAGATAAGTAATGCAATCCCCACATTAAAATTAAAATTAGATAAGTAAAATTTTGTTTTATATTTATTATTTAAAAAAAAAAAATGTAGCGTTTGTGTATTCTATGACTGTAAAGATTCTTTTATTTTATTAAATATCTGTGGTCACCTACATAACATATTAAATATGAAAATATTGAGTATATACATATATTGTGAGAATATCTATGGTTAACATATGTTTTGACTAAAATTATATAAATATTCTTAATTTTGGTAAAATAATTCAAATGGTGCCTTTAGATTCAAATGAGAGAAGGGGGCAGATACCATTAGGCTGAAAAGTTTCACATGATACAAACACATGCAATTCAAGTCCTCTAGCACTTATGCTAAGCTAAAACACCTGTAACAAACACTAGTGCATAATCTGCTTTTATTAAGCCTCCTCAATTGTAACCTATTTTTTCAGAAGTTTTTCTTTGTACCTTTTGATCCAAATCTCTTCACTTGAGTGGAGGGAGGAAAGGTGTGTGAGCCTTTTTCTTCCTTCTCCATCACGCCTATCTTGTTTATGGAACTCATTTTTTTGTTTTTAGTTATGATGAAAGTCACTCTATCGCATTTGTAACGCTTTCAACTTAAAGACGCACTCTGGAATCATAGATCGCTAATCTACAAAACCAGACAACTAGTGACGACCCCAATGACCCATGATAACAAGCGTTGGAGCTTCAGATGTTGCCCAAGTCACACATGAGTCTTACAAGCAGCCGTGTTGCCATGCTTAAGTTACCGACACACACTACTCAATTCAATTTTCTTGCCTTAGATATCTGAGATCAACCATCTAGACTCCTCTCCTATCAACACGTGTGTCACACGCGTTAGTACCAACACTCGCTCAATCCCTAATGCCACCAAGCGTCAGATATGCATGATTCTACCTATTTAACTATCTTATCACTTTCCTTCAAAGTTAGACTCGATGCATTCCTCTATTTACAGCAAAAAACGTAGATCTGCTCAACAAAATCTCTAAAATAATTTGTAAAAGCGTGCTCATTTTTGCAACGATATCCCATCATTATAGGTAACTCAAAAGAGTCCATTATTTTCTAGATTGTTGAATTAATTGCCTTCATAGCAATCCTTTCCTTTACTTGATCAGACAAGTAAACACAGGATTGGAACATTGTCTATATTTTCTATTTTGATTATATAATAATCTTGATTAAGTTCTTGTTCTAGCCTTTCACCTCCACTTGCGTGAATATTGCTTGGAAATCATGAAATGTGGCAGATTTAGTAACGAGGTTAGTAAAAGAAAGGTAATCTCTGAGTTTTTTGTGTTTTTAATTTTTGTGAGTATGGTAATTTCTAAATATTATTGTGAAAGACGTTGATTAAGATGGTGTGCCCAGCTTATAAAAACAAGACGTGCCCAAACTGGTGACTTTCTTAATATATATAGAATGGTCCATGGCTGTTGGCGTTTCTTTCCTACCCTTCTCCTCTCTACAGTTTCTCTTTCCTGGTTTAACCCTGGAGACTGACGGCATATCTTCCGGCATTGACTTTCCCACTCCGGCGATCTGACTCACCGTCAGATCTGTGAGCTCAATGTATTTTTTTTTTCTTACCATTTTTATTTTTCAGATTTTAATTCATTCAGGTTTATCAAACCCCATTAAAGTTGTTACACTCCTTCCGTATAGCGAAAAGATTCCCTATAGAATTTGTCAATTTTTCGGCCCAAAATCTTAGCCATTTAAAACGGATTAAATCGGCCAATTCACTTCTCGCTCTTTTATCTCTCAGATGCAAGATAGTTGCTACTGTTTTGATTTTGTTTCCTTAAGTTTCTCATGCTTCCTTCAATGCTTTCCCTCGAGTAAAAGATAAAGCTGGCTTTTCCTGTTGAAAACTATCTGGGAAATGATTTTCCTTCATTTATATAACAAAGAAAAAAAAGATGTTTTTTTTGTGGGTTGTTTTCTTTCTTTAACCTCCCGTAGTCTTGATAAATGCCAATGTTTGGTGAAGGTTGTATGAGGGAGAAATGTGTTTGGGTGTTTTGGCAGGGTGGGTTCAGGCAAATGGGTTAAAAGTAAAGAAGGGCTTTCAGAAGCCTCTCCTATTTGTCTGTTAGCTGATAAATCCAGCTGCTACAAGAAAATCGAGAGGGTTGAAGCTCTGGGATTATTTGGGTGGAAGAATTGTCTTGTAATTGCTGGGTGAGTGAGAAAGAAATGATTAACTTCGGAGGGGGAGTTTCAATTCCACAGGATAAAGAGTTTCAAATCATGGGTTCTTGGATGCCCGTCACACCAGAGAAGCCAGTTCCGACAAGATCTAATCCGATCCCGGTCGACTGCCATGGAAACCAACTGGGGAGAGGAAATTGGCAGGAACTGAATGGATTCTCAAATGGGTATGCAGAAGAGATGCCAAATTGCAATGGGTTGAGGCTAAATTCGAACCCAATCGGACAAATGGTCCAGAATGGAGGGTTCAATGGCTATGACGAGGGAGGTTTGGCCGAGAGAAACAGGACGATGATCAATCACATTGCAGGCTCCTACACACAGACCTTCCATAATAACGACAGCTCCGGTTGTAAAAGGGATCCATTGGCAAAACTGCTGCTGATGCAGAATGCGGCTTTCATTGCCTCTGCAAACAGGAATCCGAACAGAAGCTTGAGCATGGCAGCAAATAGACCTCTAATTCCGGATTCGCATTCTCAGTCTCAGCCTCAGTCTCTGTCTCAGCCTCAAGTTGATTGTAATCAGAAAGGTTCCATCTTGGGTAACATGCGTAACATGTGGTTCGAAAACCAGAATCACATGTCTGGTTCTAACCCGTTGAGCAATTTTGGAACTCTGTTTCAGGATATTCATTCTGAAGTTGACAACAATCAAGGAGATTCAGATTTTGCAAGTTGGTTTTATGGCAACCAAAATCACTTCTCAGGTTCGAACTCATTAAACGACAGCGATATCACATCCCAGATATCCAACTCCAAGCGTAAGTGATCTACTGTCTTTTTTTTTTCTCAAAAAAAAAAAAAAAAAACAAAAAAACAAAATTAATGCCAATTCATGCAACTAGGAATGCCTACTAATTATTCAAAGAGGATCATCGTTATGATTTTTCCCATGTTTTATTATTATTTTCTTGCTCATTTCCCGTCAATGAAACATGTAATTGCCACCATGTGAATGAAACATTCGAAATAGATTATTGATTCTTCATGAAAATCACATATGCCCCATGGAAATTGGATCGTTTGCACAAAAAATATTTTAGCATTTGCCCTCTTTTCATAAGATTTAAGGGGGGGTGTGAAATTGTAATACCCCTTGGCCATCAAGAGAGGCTTGAAGCACTTGAAAGAAACAAAATTTTACATTTCCAGTGTCATGAAAAATGAACAAAAATTAGCTGTTGTTGTAATCAAACAGCAATTAGGAAACCGTGGAGTGTTTTAATACTTAAAAGAGGAAAAACGCAGAAGCCAAAGGAGCTCTTGCAAATAGAATTTTAGTACCACATTATGTATGTGATTGTCAAACAGCTATTAGACAGGCATATGTTATTTTAATCTTGCCAATCATGTTCTTTCTAATATGCTAGAAAGGCTGACATGAAATTCCATTTCTTTGGAGCTGTGAATTTATTTTCATTGTCAAATTTTCTTTCATCTTTTACAAGAAAATGAATGAAGACAATGAAAACTGTTTTTCCCTACCAGATGGATTCTCTACGCCTTACTGGCAACAATGTGACCTAAACTACCCACCGGCAGAAATAGATGCTTCCTCAAGTGTGACCAACACCCTCCAGTTTGCACCAATAACACCGGATCAGGTCAATAAGTTGGAGAACAACCAACTTCCTGCAACATTGCAAACAAGAAATGAAAGCTCAAGTGGGGCAAAAGAAAATGATACTTCACCCGCATCATTCGGAAATAAGGCACCTCAGCAACATGGTGAAGAACTCTTACAAAGCATAGTGGACTCCTCTTCTGCTGCCATTTGTACACCATACAAGGAAAATAAAGATTCTGAGAGTGGAATGAATCCAGGCATTGATCTGAACAAGACACCCGAGCAGAAACCACCCAGACGAAGAAAACACAGGCCCAAGGTAATCAGGGAAGGCAAGCCCAAAAGGAGTCCAAAGCCTACTGCTCCAAAGAATACTAAGGAGACCCCAACAGGAAAGAGGAAGTATGTACGCAAGAATGTTCAAAAAGTATCAGCACCTGAACTGGCAGATGCTACAAGGAAGGTGGCAAATCTTAATGGTGGAACTGCTGCAAAATCCTGTAGGAGAGCTCTAAATTTCGACTTGGAAAAGACCGTAGATGAAAGCCAGATCAAAGTAGTTGGTCAGCAGGAGTTGCAGCAAAGGAATGAAAGGACCTTTCATTTGAGTTCAGATCCTCAAGCCACAGAATTGTGCCCTGGAACATACAGTGTGCCTGGAACAAAGTCAGCTGTGCAGGTCGACCAATGGAAAACGGTAGGATACCAGCAACATGGGATGATGAGTAATCTAACCCTTTCCACTTTTCAATTACAAACTGACCGCGGACCACTGCAAAAAAAGCAAGCAGCTGCAGCCTCAATAGTTCCAGCAAAAGACCTGCCAATAGAAGATTCACATCTGATTCGAAGAAATGCAGATGGCGGATTCACTGATCCTTGCCAGAACAGCAGCAGAAATAGATGCACTCCCATATGGCAAATTCATGCGGAAGGAATAGACAAAAGTGTCTTTCAAGAAAAAGTTCATCATGAAAGAATTGAGAAAGAGATGTCTCAAAGTACTCACCAATCAGTTCCTAAGTCTCCATCCAATTCCAGTGCAATGAGAGGATCCAAGAGAGAACATTTTCGTACCATCGAGCAGACGAATTCCAATATCCAAAATCCAGTGATTTCATCATTGTACCAACAGATCCAAGTGGATGAATACCACAGAAATGTCCAGGTTCTGGGCGCAGGTCTTTCAGAAACCTGCAAAAAGAAGAAAATCAAGAGTGGACTCCATACAAACACCCATGGAATGCCTTGTGTTACAGAAGTTGAAGCAGGTTGGGGAAATGATGAAACAAAAAAGATGAGTGATAACAGTGCAAATGAATTTGCACCAACAGCGAACAATGAAATATTGAACTCTTACTTTGAAACTCGTATAATCACAGAGAGGCAAGGTGAGGTCAACAATTTTACTGCTGAGAGGTGCAATCACTCAACAACAGCCAAAAAGTATTTGATGATGCAACGTATTTCTTCCGGGCTGCATTCAAATGCAGAACGAACGGAAGAGACCAACAGATTAACTTCAGCCCAAAGCTTTCCCTCCTTAGCTGCAACTGAGGATTGTCACTTGCTCCGACCATCTCCTCCCAAACAAACTCACGAATTGGAGAACCAGGCACAAACTTCCCATGTTCAAACATTAGCAACTAAGCAGACCTTGGGATGTACACCATCAAGATTAGTTTCAGCTCGAAGAAATAAAGTCCTGAAAAACCAGGATGCCTCTCAAGATTATCAGAAATCCTCACCAAAACCACGAGGTACTTTCCATATCAGATAACTTTTAGAAAATGCAAACTCACAGAATATCTAGTATGTTATACTCACTATGTTGATAGCAATCAACTTGATGTAGGTCGTCCACCAGCAAAACGGATATATCCCATTACCATAGATGAGATCATATATCGATTGATGAGTCTTAATCTCAATGCGGGGAGCAATGAATTAGCAAGGGATGAGAAAAATGCACTTGTTATCTATAAAGGAGATGGTACACTTGTTCCATATGCAGGGTTTGAGTTTTTGAAAAAACGAAAACCACGGCCTAAGGTAGACCTTGACCCAGAAACAAATAGAATATGGAATCTTTTGATGGGTAAGGAAGCAAACAAAGACTTTGAAGGAACTGACACAGAAAAGGAGAAGTGGTGGGAAGAGGAAAGGAAAGTTTTTCGTGGTCGAACCGATTCATTTATTGCAAGAATGCACCTTATCCAAGGTAGAGTCCCTTATAGTTTTAGCCTCTCACATTCAGATCATTATTAAGTATTCTGTTATTTATCAAGATACTTGGATCTACATTTATTTAAAGTATTCCTTTTGAATTTGCCATTATGGCATGCTCTTAAAATTATTTAATTTGACAGCTATCAAACTAGAATCAAACCAGAGAAAGGGGTGAAGAGAGATGCAAACACAAACACAGTATTAAGGAACTAGTGGGTCATATTGACACAAGTTCAGAGAGATCAATATGAAGAAAAATATAATACCGTGGGACAATTGAAATTGAAACAAGCCATCAGTCAATTGCATGACATGCTAGTCTGAGTCTTTTAGCATTAATTTTCTGGATAAAATATCTTACCCAACGACAAGTCTGCAAGCTGACAAATATTTGTAGGTGTTATGTAGAATATGCAAACAGAAAATCAGGGAAGAAAGTGTACATTGCATGGAAAACCAACTAGTCACATACAAAGTTAATTAACTTGTTCCATATTAACTATACATACAAATTACACTCTTCATAGGTGATAGACGCTTCTCACGGTGGAAAGGATCTGTTGTTGACTCGGTGATAGGAGTCTTCCTTACCCAAAATGTCTCGGACCATCTTTCAAGGTAATTCATAATTTTTCACAGAATTCTATGCCCACATTGAACATAAGTAAAAACTTGGAAGTTCAAATAATAATATTTATCATTTTTTTTTTTAATTTCTTTGCAGCTCTGCCTTCATGTCTTTGGCAGCACGATTTCCTCTCAAATCAACAAGCAACTGCAATGCATGTGACAACACTGGAACAAGCATACTGTTTAAAGAGTCAGAAGTCAGCATAGTAAATCCGAATGACACCATCGGATGGCATGGAAAGGGTTCAAGCCAGCCCATCTTCAATATTAGCTCCATGGCACCCCTTGGATCAGCAGAGTATCAGAGGGGCAGTGAAACTACAAGAACAGAAAGGAGCATAGTGCAGGGACACAGCCAGAGTATAGAAGAAGAAGTCATATCATCACAAGAATCTTTTGATTCTTTAATTATTCAAGGCACTGGAGGACCGAGATCGAGCTCAGGCTCCAATTCAGAAGAGGAAGATCTTATAACCGGCTGCAGACCTATTGAGGTTCACTTTCCAACTTTAACAAATCTTCTACAGATGGAGAAAACCACATTCCAGGAATTTTACAGCCAAAATAGTTCGATTATGGATGAGGGATCCAGGCATGTGCACAAGCAATCTGAATATATTGCTCACGCCCACAAAAAGTCAAGATTAGATAGAGCGGATGATGCCAATGGTCCTGCATTTAGTTATCCAATCAATCCTGACAATCCACAAAGCCAAGTACGAGTGGCTCCTTCAAGTGACTACCATTTGCATGTGACCCTAGACTCAACAGTACCTGAAGTAGAAAATTTTGAAGCATTAAGTGACGAAAGCATATCCCCTTTGTCTTCAATTGATTTTGGATTCACCAAGACAAAAGATGCAAATAGGAAGGGCTTCAGGACCAAAAGATGGGAAGGAAGTGAAGGTAAAAGCAGAGTACAGCAGAACGGACTACTGCACCCTCAAGAAACACAAAGAATGGGGCCACATGTACCATCAAGCAACCACTCAGTACACCAGGAAATCATTTCTCAACGAGGACCACATGTTGTGTATAATCAACCATCCTACCGCAATCATCAACAGGATGTGAACAAATCCCTCCAATTGCAAAGCCCATATATTGCAGAACCTGCTGAAGCGCTGGCTAACAGAGAGAATGATGCCATGCAGCAAACATCAAGTGCACGTAAACTTGCAGAAAATTCTGGAGAGAGAATCTCAGTAGAAAATGAGCAAATACACTTCGAAAATAGATTTCTCAATCCAAATTCAAATAAGCAAGTCGATCCCTCTGATCAGGCAAATAGCAAGACAACTTCAAAAATCTCAAAACTGAAAAAAGGAAAGACAGATAAAGAGAAGAATAGTGCAGTTGACTGGGATAGTTTAAGAAAGCAAGTGCAGGCCAATGGTTTGAATGGAGAAAGAAGCAAAGATGCACAGGACTCGCTTGACTATGAAGCAGTAAGGCTTGCACATGTTGATGAGATTTCTAACGCCATTAGAGAACGGGGGATGAATAACATGCTAGCAGAACGAATCAAGGTATATTTACTAGACTACAAAAGCCTTCACATTTGCAACTACTAACTTCAAATTTGCAACTACCACCTTCAAATGGCTCCACAAATGAATCGTCATTCAACACAAAAGTATTCTTCACCAAATTCTTTTTATATAAAAATAACATAGAAAAGTGGCCATGGTTTCATAATGTTACAGGAATTTCTGAACCGTCTGGTTAGAGAACATGGAAGCATCGATCTGGAATGGTTAAGAAATGTTCCCCCTGATAAAGCAAAGTAAGCAATTCCATAAACATGTTACTGAAATTGTCAAACGACTGCCACTAGGCCATAATAATGTACTGCATCTATATTGTAAATGAAAATGGCCCAGATTAATGTCAAAATGCCGAACTGCATCTATATCCTTGAAAAATGTCATTTTGCTGCAGGGATTATCTGTTAAGCGTTCGTGGACTTGGGTTGAAAAGTGTGGAGTGTGTGCGGCTGCTAACACTCCATCATCTAGCTTTTCCAGTAAGAAACTACTTCCTTGACAGATTATAAGGGGCGAAGAAAACCAGATAATCAAATATATTACCTCTTTTTTTTTGTAAAGGTTGATACAAATGTTGGAAGAATAGCAGTTCGTCTTGGATGGGTCCCTCTCCAACCCTTGCCTGAGTCACTTCAGTTACACCTCCTAGAATTGTAAGTACATACTCCAACTAATGAATGCTAATCTTTTCAATGATAAACAATGCTAATCAAAATCCTATACAGATACCCAGTGCTGGAATCAATACAAAAATATCTTTGGCCAAGATTATGCAAACTCGATCAACGAACACTGTAACCCCAGAGCACTTTCTCATTAAATATTTTATTGAACAGTATTTTTTCATACAAAAAATTAGGATAAACAAATAACTAAGTAAAGCTATTACTGACAATAAAGTATTGCTACCACAGGTACGAGCTGCACTACCAATTGATCACATTTGGCAAGGTTCGTAGCAACAAAGATTTACATATGCTGCTTTATTCAGCAGAATATAGTTCATTAGCATATTAAGAGAGACAAATTTTCCACATGCTTCAATATCTATGCAGGTTTTCTGCACAAAAAGTAAACCAAACTGCAATGCATGTCCAATGAGAGGAGAGTGCAGACACTTTGCAAGTGCTTTTGCAAGGTTTGCATTCTAATTTGTCTTGTTGCTATGTCTACCTCTGTCATTGCCAAGGCATAAAAGCATGAGAAACAATTTAAATGATCACTTGTTTCAAAAAATCAATTCTTAAACTGTCCAATTCGTCTTCCCATAAACGGGAGGCATATATCCTCAAGTTATTTCTTCTCAAAACCTACAGCTTATCTTACCCTATGCATGAGTTCAATATTCTCTGGACGAAACTCACCTAAAACCGTATTTGCTGCAGCGCGAGGCTTGCGCTGCCAGGTCCAGAAGAAAAGGGCATTGTGAGCTCTACTATTCCCATTGCACATGAAGTAAACCCAGCCATAGTTATCAACCCAATGCCACTACCTCCACTTGAGAACAACTCACTTAAAGAAACAGCTTATATAAGTCGCAACTGTGAACCAATCATTGAAGAACCAGCAACCCCAGAACATGAATGTACAGAGATCTCGGAAAGCGACATTGAGGACTCTTTATATGAGGATCCTGATGAGATTCCTATCATCAAACTCAACATTGAAGAGTTTACCGTGAATCTTCAGAATTACATGCAAGAGAAGATGGAACTCCAAGAAGCTGACATGTCCAAGGCTTTGGTTGCCTTAAAACCAGAAGCTGCTTCTATCCCTACACCCAAACTGAAGAATGTTAGTCGGCTACGAACAGAGCACCAAGTGTAAGTAGACATCCCCTCAAAATCTAAAATCAAAGTATCTGCAAAGTACCACTGCAGCTAAACTGGGCTTGCGCTAGAGTGGGTATGGTTTATATAAGCAGAAATATTTTCTGACTAGACCAAATAATAGTCCAATATAGCATAAATTATCTTCCATCCTGAAACAAAACTCATTGAACTTTCTAATATTCTAATCATTCAATATTGCTTGCAGAAAATTGTAGCTTCTGATCAAATATTAAAAAACTCTAGCCCTAACCGGATAGACTGTTGATGTTTCAAATAAAGAAAAAGTAACAAACAAATACAACTCTGCTTGATGCGCTCTGACAGCTTCCATCCTGAAATGATGCAGGTATGAACTTCCAGATTCACATCCGCTCTTGGAAGGGGTTAGTAAATTTTGACACTGAATTATAAAGTGGCCTTTAACTAGGAAACTGTAATTAATCATTACCTTACTAATTTTTTTTACGGATAAAAAAAATTACAGATGGACAGCCGAGAAACAGATGATCCAAGCCCATACCTTCTTGCCATATGGACACCAGGTAAGAAATAAACATAAGATAGCTTGAGCTGCTATACTTGTACATAGAAAAATCAAGATATCTTCTCGTGATCACTCGGTGCAATTTATATGCATATAAGTATTAACACATCAACATAGCCAGAATTTGAGACAAAGTGCAGGGTGGTCCAGGGTATTCAATATTCCCACAACAGTTTAGGAGAAATAGTTTTACAAGTTTGACATCTGATTACAATCATATTTACAAAACTTGTTCCAGGTGAAACTGCAAATTCAATCCAACCACCAGAGGTGAGCTGTGGATCACAAGAAGCTAACAAACTGTGCAATGAGAAGACATGCTACTCGTGCAATAGTGTCCGTGAAGCCAATGCACAAACAGTCAGAGGAACACTACTGGTGAGTGAATTATTCAATGATACAATAATTATCAAAAAAAAAAAAAAAAAATATTCAATGATACAAAGAAAACACTCTTTTAGTTGCTAACAGTTACCTCACAAAATACAGATACCCTGTAGAACAGCGATGAGAGGGAGTTTTCCTCTTAATGGTACATACTTTCAAGTTAACGAGGTAAGTTTATCATAGCTATATGCTTATTCTCTTAATTTGGGAGTCCAAAGTGGATACAAGAACTACCAGGATGGCATTCCAATTCATGTAAGTGAATACTTAGAGCCACTGATTCCATTATTGTCAAACGAATAATACCATTTTGCAGGTATTTGCGGATCATGAATCTAGCCTGAACCCAATTGATGTACCAAGATCGTGGATATGGAATCTACGAAGACGGACTGTATACTTTGGAACCTCTGTATCGACAATCTTCAAAGGTGAGAGAATTATAAACAAGCATTTACTGCATAGCTGTCCCAATTTAATTAAAAAGGAAGCTAACGGAGAAAAACCTGTCTATCAGGCCTAACGACAGAGGGAATTCAATTCTGCTTTTGGAGAGGTATGGAATATTAACTTCAATTATCTGGCTTACTCTATCTGATTGGTAGGGGACATCTATGTCAGGTGCACTTTACTAGAAAGAAGAAGGAACAATACATAGCCACATTTTTAACTTCAAAATGAATGGGGTTAGATTTTCTCAAAGCATGAATTTTAGAGAACTGGATCATTTGAAGTCCCATAAGTTACATATAACATTTTGTAAGCTTGTAGATCTGTAGGCATTTGCATTCGTATGTGTGTGCTTGCATGTCCATGTGCACAGACGAGATATTTTACTGCTAAATTAAACATCTGATAACAACGCAATATATAGTGGTATTTCCACAGCACTATACGTAGATTGCTATTAAAGTTTGATGACAAAACATACTGGGCATGCATAAACTTACATCACATATGTGAGACATGAGGACATGCGCTTGAAATTTAGACTCATTCAGCATGCCAGTTTACCAATATTATGCATATCCACACTGTGATAAATCAAACCTAACATAAAGGAATAAGAGAGAACATTAACCACCCAATGGAAGCCAAATGTGTCTAATACAAGATTTGAAGGTAAGATCCCAAACTTTACCAATGCTAAAATGTATAATTAGACTTTTCTGTTTGCAACATATGGTAATGCTTTGCCCAGTTGATTTCTAAATTATCATTAAAAACATGAAATAATCTGAACCACATTTCTTATTATCAATCATTGAGTGCTTCTAATTTACTAAACATAACTTTGCAAACTCTAAAGGAACAAATTTATGTATGATTTCTCTACAATAAATGTGTGCAGTTGCTTAGTGGCTAACAACCGCACCCCAAAATATCTTTATAATATACCAATATTTTAAAATGCCATGCTCGCTAACATGTATTTATTTATTTGCAGGATTTGTCTGTGTGAGGGGATTCGACCAGAAAACACGAGCACCCCGACCTTTAATGGCCAGGTTGCACTTCCCTGCAAGTAAGTTGGTAAAGTCAAAATCTGAAAACAAAAAATAAGCAGGATATGTTGCAGAGATGATTACTAGCAGAAGTTACAAAACCAGTCTGCTGGTACTAAACAAAAATGTTGCTGACCACCCAGTGAGATGGAAGATCATTTACTAACATGTTGTAGGTTCAATTATAATTCTTCTAACATGGTACGCATTCACCACCTGTTATCGGAGGAATAGAAATTCCCAAAGTTGAAATGTGAGATCCTATGGCGAGAGGAATGTAGTTTGTAAACAAATGAAATTATGATCATTATTTAATTCTTGCTCGTAAAAGAGCCATTCTTCAAAAACTGGCCAGCGCCACTCCAGAGAGATAAACGTTATGTAACGCTCCACTTTTCGTAATCAATAAAATGATACATCACTGGATGTACAAATGGACATATAAAGCATGTATTGCAACACAACAAATGAATCAAATAAAAGGTATTTCAGCGAATTCTCAAGCCCACTTTGAAGAGGCCACCGAAGATGACGATAATCATTTAGTAAACATACGCACATCAGCGTGAATGGAAGCCGGGGGGATACTAACCTTTTTAGCCTAATAAAAGAAGTGGTACAACCCTACGTGAAAGGTATTCCAGTGACTCAACATACCCTACTCACATGTGATGATCGATACAAAGTTAATGGCATTATCAATCTCAAAATCTGTAGAGATTGTTTCCACGGAATTTGAACCTAGAGATAGTTTGCATTCACAGCTAAATCTCTCAGTCCGATAGTCCTTAAAATTGTTTGCACTCAAAAAAATTGAGCCTTAGACTTAGTGAGCGTACCGTATACCTAAAAATCTGTAGATATATCTGTGCATCATCCTTTCCATAGTGTTAAAGACGAATATTTGAAAAGGATGAAGAAGTCAAAAGTATCTAAAGCCTTCCTATTAAAATCCTGCTCGTATTTAGCATCCATTTCTTGAATGCAAGTACCCAAATTATCCACCGAAAGAAAAAAGTAAAAATTATGATAAAAATTAATCACATTTGTATCTAAATAGAACTTGATCGCAATGTACTCTCGTAGTAGGTTACTGATTATGTAATTAACACCACACAAACATACAAAATCACGCCATGAGAAGTCAAAAAGAAGCATAGTCCATGATACTCTGTTTGGTTGTTAAGAAAAAGCGGGAAACTAGATAGTACCATTACCTTTAAAACTCAGATTCTTTTCGTCATTTTGGGGCCAAATAAGATTGATCCTCTAGTCAAACAGGTCAAGCACGAAGCAAGAGCATCTAGTCGAAGTTTCCTAACTCTATAGCGATTTTTTTTTCTCATGATTTGCAAACTTTTGGCGAAAATGACGCCAGACGCGAATTCGTAATTACCTTTGCTGTTCTATTTTACTTCGTTTTCTGAGCAACCAAGCGACGATAAAGCAAACGCAATGAAAAGAAACAAAATCAGCATCGTGAAAACACCTACGCTAGGTCTTGAGAATTCGACTTCGGATCAAAGCCTGAAACTATAAATTAAAAAAAAAAAAAAAAAAAAAAAAAAAAAAAAAAAACGTACCTGTTTGCTTACATTTGGATTGCAGATGAAGCGAAGCCTGTTCTCGGATCTGCAAAAAGTACAAAAAATCTGACGCCGGGACAGAATAAGAATTATCGACGGCTGAGCAACTTAACTCCATGGCTCTCGATCCAGCCACCTTCGAAACCTTAATTCCATCTCGCTTCCTCGCTTTCACCTTCCCCCACCCCTCACAGCCTGACTCCCTCCTTTGAATGGCTGTCCTAGACGCACCGATCCAATCTGAATCGAGAATCTGCATCTTTTTATTTGCGCTGATCTGATTTTTCGAAGTAGTCCAGTGCTATTAACGAGCTCGGCATCATCAAACTCGGATCGCCCTGCATCAGAATCGTTGTTTTTATATCTAAGAAGAAGCAGATTGCCGACGAGAGAAAGTGTGATGGTGCGCGTCTCGGCGATTTTACATACTTCTATAGAGGTTTGCAGTTTGGCGCCTCTTCCTCTTCCCTCCACATTGAATTTTTTGCTTTGTTGACTGGGTAGTGCACGGAATTTTGGTGAAACTCTTCCTTGTATTGACGCGTGGGAGGTTGGGAGAATAGCATATAAAAACTTTAACAGTGTTTAAAAGGAAAATTCTATATACCATACTAACATCCCACAATTATATTATTAAATAAGATGTGACACATTTACCATAATTAGATGATTATTTATCATATATTTCTTTATAATCTAATAATAATAAATATGCCACATCCTATTAAATAAAATAAAATAAAATAAGAATACGGTATATATCATTATTCATATATATAAAGTTTTAAGGTTATCCTTTTAATTATTTCATTTATAAAAAAAAGTCAACGAGAAAAATAAACTTATAAATAGCAAAATCAAGTAAAGTTACGTAAGAATAAAAACATTAGAAGACAATGGCAGGAAAGGTGCTAAAACCCATTGGAGTATTTATAAATTAAAAAAGTGTAATTAATGGTAAAATCATATAAAATCTTTCAAGTTTTAATCAAAGAATTATAAATTTAAAAATTTTCAAGAGCATAAGAGTATTCTCTATAAATTTAAAATCTATTTTTATGTAAAATTTGATGAAAAGTAGCCCAAAAGTGCATCCAACAGATGATTTATTTCATGTCTATTTTCAATTTTCCTACAATGTTGCTGCTACATGTAGCGTGGATTGTGCACAAATGTAAATATTTATTTTATTTATTTTTCTCTTTTCTTGTACTTTTTCTCACATAATAATTTCTCTTGAATTTTGCTACTCATCGTCTTCGCATACCATATATTACATTTTTTTTTTCTTACCAAATGTGTAGTATATGAATGATGAGTAAAAGAATTCTATTAGTTTAAGAAAAATAAAATCAAAAAATAATAATATATATTTTTAAATATAGTGTGTGGTGTATAGAAATTTGAGTAGCAAATGTCTTATTATTAAGTTTAGAAAAATGCTAAATGCACCCAGTTGGGGAAACTAATGCGTAATTGCATCCTACATGGCTTAATGAAATGGTGATTTTTCATCTAGTATGAAATTATAAGTTTTACATAGCCCCAGCTCACCTCCCCTCCACTTTGCCAATTCTCATTCTCTTCTTCCATGATTCTTTCATTTCCCATTCTCTTTCGTCTGGTTTCCTTCTCCCCTGCTCCTTCTCCTTCTTCACATCGCCTCAACCCCTCTCCTTCTCCTCTCCTATGATCTTCAAAAGATCTGGTTCCGTGCTCGATCAATAGCTTCATCTTCTTATCCTTTAGCGACGCTCAATTTGCTTCCTTCCTCCATCGCAAGATCTAGTTCCATGCTCCATCAATAGCTTTGCCTTCTCATCCTTCAGCCACAAACTCGATCTACTTCCTTCCTCCATGATATATCTCCTATAGTTCTTCCAGGTACAACCAGTATTGCAAATCAATTTTGCACCAAAAGATGATATGGAAAGGGGCATTTGTGTAATTGTAAAAAAAATGATTTCTTGGGAGTTGTGAATAAAAACTCAAGTGCCATTTTCTTGTTTGTCTTCAAGCTTGGCATTCTCTTGTTTCTTCATTTTCTTCAATTCCTCTGCCGCTCTCAGATGTTGTAGTTTGAATAAACCATAATAAGATCAAATAAGAAGCCACAAAGAAGTTTTAGAATGTTGTCTCATAGGATCATATATTCGTTTATTACGCGGCCCCAAAAAAATAGATAAAAAGATTGCGACAAACTAGAGAGAAAAAAAAGGCTATGGACAACCTCTAGATAACCATGCCGCAGCCTCGTGTCCTATGTGGCATAAAAATAATATGGCGTTGTTTTCTCTTTTGTTCAAATTCCCTCTCTATTCTCTTATTCTTGTGATTTCGTGCTTCCCTCACACCTCTCTCTCCCTTTCGATTTCTCTCCTCGTTCTCATCCCTCTCTAGACCTCGAGAAGTAGAAACCCTAACCCTCTTTGATTTTCCCTCCTCGTTCTCATCGCTTTCTGGACCTCGAGAAGTAGAAACCCTAACCCTCTTCGATTTCCCTCAGACTTCTCTCTCTGATTCTCGTGACTTCGATTTCCCTCAAGCCTCTCTCTCTCCTTCGATTTCCTTTTGATTTTGGTGTCCCTTTATGTTCTCTCTTGTCCACGAAATCTACGAAGCCCCTGTCTTCATCTCTCTTCTTCATGAAACGAGCAAAGCTCCATCCATGTCGTTCTCTCTCTCCCCCAAACCTCCATCCCAGTCATCTTCACCCCCCGAACCAGAGCCAACAAGGCCACGAACCCGCAGTTACCCATTTCCCACACAAACCCCTTCCCACAAAACCCTAAAACCCTAACCCTAATCTACCCAAAGAGTGTCTTCTTCTCAAGCTCGGATCTTGTTCCCTGCTCCACAACCCGGTGGTCACTTCTCTCTGCTAAAAAACCTAGGTCTTTTTTGGATTATTGCTTTTAGTTTTATGAAACAAATTTGTGTTTGTGATTCTTGAAGTGTTGATCAGTTGGATTTTTAGTTTATGAAACACGTGTAATTTTGTTGTGTAAGATATGTTGGAAAGGATTTGGTCTTTTTTGGATTGTTGATTTTAGTATTATGAAACAAATTTGTGCTTGTAATTTTTGAAGTGTTGATCAGTTGGATTTTTAGTTTATGAAACACATGTAATTTCATTACTTAAGATCTGTTGGAAATGATTACTCGGGGACTTTATTATATTTTTTTTATATTGTCATCTTGCATAAATGTATTTTTCCCATTGTCATCATGGCATTTGAAGCTACTTCATCTTTTCCTTTTAGTACTTTCATGCAATCCCATTTAGACACAATCTTTATTCATTGTCTGAGTTGAGCTTAGTATATTGTCATGTGAATTTAGTTGATGTGGATCAATTACATGTTGGGACAAGTTGGTTGGTGCATATTGGGACAAGTTGGCTTTCCTAATCATTCGTTCGTTTGGATTTTTATTGGGACAAGTTGGTTGGTGCATATTCTTTTTGTACTCCCTATTCTCAAGATTATCAATTTCTATAATGGAATGTAGCATTCTCTGTTCATGAAAAATAATGATTGATATTTCAATTCTCAGATAACGACATAATTAGAAAACGTTTTCAAATATATCACTTTATCATCATTACTAATATATTAAGAATATTGGAAAATATATGTACTGGATCCTTTAAAATATATTTCAACTGAAAATATATATGTTGCATTCTAGTGTAGTGCTATCAAAATTTGTAGTGAGTTGAGATGCAAAATAACTTCTTTGTTAATTCAAACTTGCTGCTATTTAATTTTATTACATCATTATTCAACTGTTTTTATAGGAGTTCACCTTAGAATGTCATCATCATCATTTTCATTATTATCTTCTTCATCTTTTGCCAAACATACTTTGAGTCAACTATTGTGCTTCTGCGAGCTCAAAACCACACTGAAATAGTCAACTACTGCAAAAAATCCTAGACGACCCTTTTTAGGGTATTCAAAGTACAACACCCAAGTAACTACATTATTTGTTGTCAAAAATGTATTTATATATATAATGATTAATATGATGTACATTTCTAACATATGCATTGATATGGGCAGGGCTTACCATACTGTAAGTTTTTCAAATGGGTAGATAGTAATGAAGTGACTGATATATAACTTTGAGAAAAGATGAATGAACTGTTCAAGAAAGAGAAAGGGGTCAAGAAGATACTCGAGCTTCTCAAAAAGAGGGTGTCGAAGCTACATAAGATAGTGGATCAGATTGAGAGGGAACAAATGGTGCTATCCAATAAAAGCGATGAGGTTATGTAAAAGGAGTTGGTGCTTAACGTACAAGAAGCTCAACTCGGGCGTTTAGGCAAGATATTTCAGATTTATTGTTGTTTTGCATTTGTACATGCGTTTTACGTACTGTTACATAAGTAATTTTGGATTATTGTTAGTAGTAGGTAAATTGTTGAGGTAATCTGTTAGTAGTACTGTTATATAAGTAATCTGTGTTTAGGCATTGGACTTGTACATTTGTATTAGCCATTGAATAGTTTGAACTTATTGTGGAAAATTGTGGAGTTTGAAGTTATTGTGGAAAATTGAACAGTTTGAAGTTATTGTAGAAAAGAGGTTCCTGGAAAATTGTGAAAAATTGTTGTACATTTATATAAAAGGAGTTGTTGTTTGCAGTAGGTAAATTGTGGAGAAAAAATTTCAAATGTTAGGCCATGAGATTTGTTGCAAAATTCACAACAAATGTGTCTCCAAATGAACACCAAAGGTTTTAGATGGCACATCTCTTACCAAATATTTCAGAAACCTATTTTTTCTTAAAACAAAAATACTCTTTTTAGACACCTAAATGAATTGAAACCAGGTCTTAATACAACCTGAGAACCAAAAATAAGAGATATGATTGCACTTTATCTGATTTAGTTCCAACTACGCCTCGCATAGACTTCCTAACATGATCTGATCCAGAAATTGATGTTGAGTTCTCCTAGCAAAAAAAAAACATGTACTTTGAAGCTGCACCCAATTTTTGTGCCTCCGCCTAAAGAATTCCTGATGCTGCTCTTGTTAATTTCAACCAATGCAAAAAAATTACTAGTTCACATTCAACCAACTAAAAATACATTAAATCAAGCAAAATTAAATCTGGATTGTATCAACCTGGAGAAATACATTAAATCCACTAAAAAATTACTCTTTTACATTTAAGCTGGAAAAATACATTAGAGGCACTAAATAATTACTGTATTACATTCAACCTGGAAAAATACATTAAATCCAAAAAATGCATTAAATCCATCCATATCAATCAAGCGATTGTGATTCATCCAACTCAAAGTGTATCTGTAAAGAATAAAACCCAATTATTAACATGGTGTCAATAAATACATTAAAATCTCAAGAAAACATTAAATCCACTTGCAATTTCTTGACTCTGAATCACTATTTCTCGGACCTGGGATTCTGTAATTTCAAAAGCTGCACTTCCCGGCACACCCTAGTGATAAATACTTTTCACATAAACACACAACTAAATCGAAAGTCAAATATAAATACATACATATTAATATACATGCACGTGTTCAACATTGTGCATATCCATGTAAGGATTGCCAAATAAATTCCTACGAAGGTTCACGACCGGTGTATCTTCTCCTCTCGCTTTAAATCGAGTAACAAGTAAGAGCACATTAAACCATGCTTGTAGGGAAGCAAATATAAATAAAAATGCCAGGCTACGAATCTGCACCTCTTTTCGTTTCCCATTTGCTGGAGCTTTTTTCATCTTCGCCTTAACTTTCTGCATATCTATCTCCATCCTGGATGCTCTCCGCAAAGATGGAAGTTTGCCTTTCCCTCGCACAACATGTGGACTGCGTACTTGCCTAGAACCTCATATCATAGTTGTGTCATTTACTGTGCAACCAATATTAGAACATGTTTGGGTCATCGATGGGGGTTCTTGGTTGGCATTATACAACTCAATCATTACATATAACTTTTTTTTGCATCCTCAATATGCTCTTTCGAACTCGTTGCATGAGTAATCATCTGATAACATATATTTAAAAGATTTGAATATTTATTAGAATCTGTCTGTTGTCCCCCTGCATCATAGTTAATGTGGATTAACGTGTATTGCCCTTTAATATCCTTCCTCCATCGATCTAAAATATATTTATCTGACAAAATTTTAATCTTGTTATATTTGAATACGGCAAAAATGTGCCGACACAATATCCCTCTCATATCAAATAATCCACAAGAACACTTTGTAATTGCATCTACCTCAGTAAAGTCCACATAATGTGTAACCGACTCAGTGAAGTCTTCCAAACGAACTTCATCCTAAACCAGATAGGTCTTTACTACACCATCACTCTTATGTAACTTTGGATTCATATCGATCATGCCGGTCACTTGCTATTGAACTTTCTTGAATTTAGTATTCGTGTACAGTTCTTGGAACCTCTTTTCAATCGGAGATCTCGAGATGTAAAGAATTGTGACACTAAATGAATGAAAGTCCGCTGCATTTTTATTCTCAATTTTTTTTCAATGTGTTATCAAACTGGTTGACAAACTCTTTTAAGTTTGTCTTAGCATGAACATAACAGTAAAAAAATGCATTCATGCTCTCGCTCCGTTACATTGTACTCACTCCAGACCAAAAAAGCTCTTTTAAAAATGCTAGTACCCAATGCTCACGGTCAACCTATAGGCTTTGCAACCATACATTCTCATGAAAGTTGTAAGTGGTAATTAATTGATTCTAATATTTCTCAAACTTTTCAATACATTGGGTGTCATACACACATTTCATCAATGTATTCTTCATCCTAGCTTTGTATGAACCATATGAGCCAATCGTCTCAGGGACTTTTTTTAGTATATGCCACAGGCAAAATCTATGTCTAATTTATAGGAAAACAATAGTAATTACATTTTTCATCGCTCTATCCTAATCAGTGATAACAACTTTCAAAGCTATACCATCAATACACTGCAACCAGGTCTGGAATAACCATACAAAAGTCTCTGTATCCTCACTGGAAATCAAGTCTGCTTCCAACAAAATTGACTGCCCATGGTGGTTTACACCTACAAATGGTGCAAATGGCATCTCATATCTATTCGTCAGGTAAGTGATGTTGAATGTGACCACATCTCCGAAATATAGATAGGCTGCTCTACTACGGGGTTTATCCAGAAGACATTCTTTAACCTCATGTCATCATCTAAATCCATCAATGCAGAGAACCCAAGATTTTTGTACTGCATTCATAAAAAATACTCTCTAAGTGCTCCAGCACTACTTGCGCCAAGTCAGAGATATCTTGCCTTGTCGATGTAATTGTGACAATCATTTTTAAAAAATGGAAGGTTCTTGAATCCACCTGCGCTAACAATAAGAGATCCAAAGCTCTTATTCATTCGGATGCCAGCCGCGTCATTTGTATCTAGGATCTTTTTTATTGAGTCACTCACTTCTCTATTACATCTAAAAAAGTTGGATTTCTTTGGACTGAGGTCGTGGTTATGAATATTATGTACTGTAGTCAAGCGAAGCTTTCCATCACATCTTAAGGCATTATTCTTTGCCTTACATTTTGTCTTTCCTATCGAACATGGGTTGGCAACATTAAAAGTTCTATTCTGGGCCTTTCCACCCCGGGCACAAGAAGAGTGACATATCGAACAGCTTCATCTTCTCCCTTCTCAGTCCTTTTTGTCATAATCCCAAAGCTGCATTTCTTATCATATTGCTTATAATAACTCATTAAATCTTCAAAGGAATTAAACTCCGTCTCCGACTTTGGCTCCTCAACCATATCATCATCATCCATTACCACATTTTGAGATGTCCCAGCACTGCCATCCTTGGTTTCCCATGGATTTGGTCTATCCTCAGTACTTTCTTCAACTCTAAGAGACGTACATGACACTTCAGTTTCTCCACCACCGAGTCTATTATCCTCTGAACCTTTGTAGTTGCTTGTAGCGAAGCTTGTACTGATGTGAGGAGTCAGAGGTTCAATGCCATGCTGAAATGGGTATTGATTGCCAACTAGAAATGACAAAAAACCCGATGACCATGCATGCACTGGTCCATAGTAACCTGGCATGTAATTTGGAATGTTTGGACTAGTTGATGGTATGCCCTAACATGTTATTAGATAACTCATTATCGATGTATTTTGAAAAATAAATATCAACTCAACAAATTCTAATGTTATTGATATATACCGCAGATGGAGTGTTTGAGCTGCCTGGTGTTAGCGTAGATGATTGTTCTTTCCCATTTCTTATGCTAAAAAGAAGACAAATGCATTGTCAATATATCTCTTACGATAGAATAAAACTATCATGTTATTCGTATTCAAATATAAAGTAATTATTTTTTATTTCTATTCATTTACTAGCCAACTACTTAACTTAACCCATTACTATATTGACAATTTCTAAAAAACACAAACCAATTAGTTACACCAAAGGTTTTCAAAACCCAAGTTTGAAACTCCTTTACAATCTCAAAATTAACATCCAACAACTTTGAGTCATCATCAACTATTAATAGCATGCTAACCAAACATAAACCCAATACCAAACTTTGAGTTTCTGGCTTTGTTTGATATAATCTAGAGCAGTTCTAGCCTATTGGATCTAAATAGAACATTTAGTTTTACTAAGTTTACAGTCCTCTTAACTGTGCATGTTTCTAGCTGCATTTGAAGCTGTTGAGTTGAGAAACATTTTATGAGAACGAGGATTGAAACATCGGGCATGAACCACCGAGGTGAATGCACTAGCTGTTTGGATCATGAATTATGATGAAGGCATAGGCTGCCAAAATTAGCAAGGAGGGTGATAATTCTTTTTGTATATGAATCTGAGGTTGATATGGGAGTTCTTCTCTACGCAATTATCAGATGCAACAGTATTTGCATTTTAGTCTTGTGGTGATACTTTTGAAAATCACCCTCAAATGCATTTTTGGATACCCTTTTGCATTGTTATTATATAGGTGAAGGTGTTATTTTGTAACAAATACTGAAAAAAAAAAAAAAAAAAAATCTTCCTTTGTTTTTTCTTTTTAGTTTTGTAGAGCTTCTCTTCAATTTTCATATAATTGATTCTTCATTTCGAGCAAAGAATTAGAGAATATCTCTGTTTGGACGATGCACAAAACAATCAAACAAAGTAAGAAGGTGGTCATACAATTGACCATGATAAGAACTTGTTGATTCAAGAGGTGGAAATTTTAAGGAAGCTACAGTTGGCTGTTGGCAGCAAAAATCAACTACTTTAGAAGTTACAACTTTGAGTTTTCATTAGACAATTTTGAGATGTAAAAACTTGATAAAAGGAATCACGTTAGAATGAAAGAAAAAATGTAAGAATGGTTTGGTTTATAAAGATATCTTATAAACCAAATTAACATTCAACAACTTTGAGTCATCATCAACTATTAATAGCCTGCTAACCAAACATACACCCAATACCAACACACAAACCAACCATTTATTTCTAGAAAAAACACTTCCAACACAAGCTAACATGTTCTACATCTAAGTACTAAAAATAAGAATGGAGCTTTTGCACTTACCAAAGCTTGAAAGTTGGGATAGACACTCACCACTCTCTCTCACTTTCACTAAAAATTTTTGTAACTTCACTTTTGGTTGTGCGCAAGCGATTGAATGTCTTTGCGTGAAGAAGAGGGAGAGCAGGTGAAGTGTGGGTTTCAGTGAAAATAAGGGAATTAGAGAAAAAAAGTACTTGATAAATAAGGGAACTAGTGTCTGTAAATCCACTAACTCAAGTTTCTCAATACCAAATACATTAAATCCACCAATTGAACTAAACCTTAAAGTGAAGATACTTTCGGTGTGCTAAATAATTTGGAAAACTCTTACTTCACCTAATAACTCACTCACGAAGCCACGACTCACTGATCTAGAAGCTGGGATGGCGACTGGAAGGAACGGCGATGACCAAAAACACGCACGATGGGTTCAAATCTTCCTCTTTTGCTTTAGATCTCCCTCTATGGCTTCTTTTTCACAACATAGATTCCTCTTCAAAACCAAATATTTTGAAATTGTGCTTTCCCTCTTTCTTTTTATTTTTATTTTTTAATAATATGGCTGACGCGGCTGTAGAAGAACTGAAAAAAAGAGAGTACAATTTATGTTCTCAAACCTCTGTGATTATTCCTTTAGGATGTCTAAAAAAGACGTGGAAATTCACTGGGCAACCTAGTGGAAACAACATAGTTCCACGCCATCTAAATAAGTAAATATAATCATATTTCAAATAATTTTCCAAGTCAAATACTAATTAGCAAACCACTGTTGCAGACACTTAAAGGACTTAGAACTTCTGATCTGGGTATTGATATAGAAATGCAAGAATCCCAACGACCAAATGACCCATAAAAATTAGTTCCTACATATATTTATAAAAAAGAACGTTAAAAAAACTAATAATAGAATTCCAAAATGTAGAAAATGTTAAAAAAACACTAATAATAGAATTCCAAGATGCAGAAAATGTTACAAATCACCAAACAAATGCATGTTTTCACTTTTCAGTACCTTATAAGCAAACCATTTCATAGTCTTTTCTTCTAGGCGGCGTGAGAGATGTGATGTTTTCTTGAATCCAATTATTCGATTCACCATTGAAAGCTAACTTTCTGGAGAAATATGTAGAATTTGGATATGAGGGATTTGGGCTGTTGTTTCTTTGGAGTAATTGGGGTTCCGTATTTGGAGTTCAATCTGAGGATCATTAGAAAGATAGAGCATTGATGGAACTCTCATGTGGGTAAGATACTTGTTGCTTTGAGTTTGAAACGGAACTTATTGGCCTTTGCATGATTGCAAAATTTCCATGGCCACTGCCGCTACGTTTCTTCAGATCATCTAGATATTATTTGTGGAAAAAATCTAGTTGTAAGCACAACTGCGCATTAATATGTGTACAAATCTAATTTGATTGGTCAAAAAGTAAATTTTATTGAAAACAGTGTCAATTAAAATTTTGAATATAAAGGAATCAGTATTAATACGCAGATTAGTACGTAACTTTACTTGTACATAACAAAACTCTTATTTGTGTGATTCTTCAGTTCAATGAAACGTTGGGTTCATTTAATAAAACAAAATGAATCGTTTTAATTAATGTCCAGATGGACGTTTGGTGCGTGGTTGGTCCCCACAGGCCACACTACACCTGCCTGTATTCAGAGTTTTCCTTTTAACAATAACAAATAGCTCTAAGACTCGGAGGTTTATCACAAATCTACCAAATGTGCATGTAGAAGGTGTATGCCAAATCAAGTCTTAGATCTACCAAATGTGGATGCCAAAAATAGATCTAAGAATCAAAGGTTTATCACAGATCTAGTGTAGCAACTCAGCATTCAGCGAGCTATGGAAGATAGTATGATGACACCCATGAAGATGAATGTGCAGTTCTGATTTCTCTTTCTTTTCAACCATGGAAGATGAAGATGAAGAAGCTACCAAATGTGCCGTTGCGTTTCTTTCCTCTTTCAACTAGTTCTGAATCTGGTTTTCTTTTCAGTTATATAAGATGCAAACGAAGAAGCTTAACATCCACGAACGTTTCTTTTCTCTTTCATCTTCTAATATATTTAGGTTTTCTTTTTAATTTCATCTGGTTTCATCTTTTTTTTTTTTTTACTCGACTGAAGCGGCCTTCCCCATTCTCCCAGGGTTTTGCCACTCGGTTGCCTGTAGCAGAAGTGTTAGGCTTATATTTTTACGAACTTGTTACGTACAAATGAACTTGCATACAAATCTACGTATTAATGTTGATGATTTTATATTCAAAATTTAAATTGGTACAATTTTTAATAAAGTTTACTTTCTAATCAAAATAAGTGCACGTATTGATACGCAAAATTGCTTACAACTACATTTTTTCAAAATATATTATCTAGGGATGTTCATCCAGGCCGGAAAAAATCCGGCCTGGACCGAAATCTGGTATAACCGAATTTTGGTTCCGGTTTAAAAGCCCAGGTCAAATCCGGGCCGATATCCAGATTTAAAAAATCGGATTAATCCGGTTCGGGTATTAGATTTTAAATCCGGGATCCGGGTTTAAAACCCAGTACCCAGATTTTATAAACTAAAAAAAAAAAAACCCCTAATTCTACCCGCCACCCCCCCAAGACCCATTTTAGATCTCTCTCTCTCTCTCTGCAAAGTGCTTCGCCTCTCTCTCTCTCTCTCTCTCTCTCTCTCTCTCTCTCTCTCTCTCTCTCTCTCTCTCTCTCTCTCTCATCCCTTCAAGCGTTTTCATTTTTTCTGGAACCCGACGCGCGACTTACCGATCATCTCCTTTTGTCCTCAATCCATCGTCTCGCAGATGACCTTTCGGTAAATCTCTCTCCCGATCTGTGAACAATGAATGTAAATGTGGTAGATCTAGTGATTTGGTGAACTGGGTCTCTCTGTGCTTGGATAGAACTGGATCTTTCGGCTTTGAAGCATTTTTTTAGGGTTTTTTTTTCTTTTATTATTTTGTAAATTGAGGAGTATTTGGGTATATATTTGGGAATATATACGACAATCTTGTCGTTATTTTTCACTACTGATCTGCCTAGATCTTGGGTTCCTTTAGTCAAATATCATGCCCCGAAGATCATTTTTGAGTTATGACTTTTGCTGGCTGGTTGGCCAGTTGTGACTATTTATTTTAGGCCAAAGGGGAAGGGCTCGGCCCCTCTTCTTCAAATGGGATAGCACAAGTCAGTTCTGTATCAACATAAATGGGTAGTTTCTTATACCATAACACAGTTGCATTATTCTCAATCTTCGTTACCCTCTATCTTCTCTATCTACTACAGAAATATATATATACACATAATACAACGGGAAAATAGTGGATATGGTTGGGGAATTTTAGTGGACAACCACAACTTTAGCTCTTGTCCCCTTCCTTCAAAAGGTTTTCTCAAAAGTTGAGATTGAGAGTATTATACACTCTCTTTGAAAACCCAAGTGAGGTGTAGTTGACATCTATGCTTAATTCTACCTACTTTCCAATAATATTATAAAATATAGAGTAGTTTAATGTGGGTGTTCCTTGCGTATACCATGTAGGTAGCACCCTTCTGCTGGTAAATTTATTGATTTAAACTTATACATTTTTGGCGCAGGGTTCGATTGTTGGGGCCACATCCTACAGAAAAGGCATATATATAGGAGTTTCAGGAGTGTCCAAATTGGAATATTGTGCTTCTTTATAATAATAATGTGTAGACCATTTACTTTGAGAGATTAAGCTCTTTAAGATTTGGGGAAATTCCTTTACTCGCAAGTCTATATTTCAACACATCACTTACCCATTACATGAATTAAGATTTAAATTTGACATGTACCAATCCTTCTTGTCAAAGCAGAGAAGTCCCTCATCCTATCACTTAGTTTTTCATTTTTTTCATTTGTAAGTCTTATCCTAACACATACAATAATTTAGAAAAAGTTTCTGGATCAGGATCTCCTTAGAATTATGAAAGTGAAGTCAGAGATTTATTTGTTTATCCTATTCTTAAACTTACTATGAGTGCTTACCCTGTTCTTCAACTTACTCTTATGCTTAATTGTCCAACCTTTTATCCTGATCAATAATGGTAGCCACTATTCTAGAGTGCTATTGTGTATTTAATTCTCTAATATCAACACAACTGTTGACCACAAATATGCTTTAGAATTTCTTTCTTGGCAGCTGGATGAGATTTGTTCAAGAAATCACCTTCAACAATCATGGGAATATACTAGGAATTCAATGTGGCGGTTGTCTTCAATTTGGGTGGCTACAGAGAATAGACTAGAAGTTGTTATTTGGAGTGATTAAACCACTGATGGAGGACTATGTTATTTATATGTAACTCATATCTTGTAATTTTGTAATGTAATGTATATAATACAAAATAATATAATATGTGGAGTGTGCATTGTGTGTTGCATGCATATCATGATCAATATTGGATTTTTTTATTTTTTATTTTTTGCGCATACATATTTAATTAAAAAGGTAACTAGTTGTTTCTAGATTTATATGTTTTTTACATGAAATTTTGGTTTTCATTTTTAGTATATTTGTATTATTATAAACAATCTTCAATGTATTAGTATTATGGGTTTCAAGATGACTTCTAGAAAAAAAATTTTAATAAAATATATAGGCTTTGTAAGAAAACAATTTAGTAGAATATAGGCTTCTACATTAAAAAAAAAAAGGTTTTTCACTATTATCCTTTTCTTACAAAAATTTAATAATATAACCTTTGTTTAAAAAAAAAAAAAAGGGTGAAACCTAGAATCCGGATTTTTGGATTGTAAAAACCCGTATATATCTGGGTTCCGGCCCAAGTTACAATTCGGGTGTGTCCGGACTGAAATCCCTACCAGGTTTGAGATCCAGGTTTCAATTTGGGTATATCCGAACATCCAGTCCGAAATCCGAATAAACAGTCCTATAATAAAAAGGAAAAGTATTTGGAGCAGCCACTGTTTGGGAGCAGCCCCTGCACACCTTAGGTGTCATAGTGTAAAATGACCAAAAACACCCCCACAACAAAACCTCTCCCTCTCTCTACCCCGTGTGTTGCCCAAGCCCCCCTGCCCCTGCCCCTCCTCTACCCCCACCCCCACCACTCGGCGTCGGCTTCCTCTCCCCCACCCCAACCCGGTGTTGGCATCCTCTCCCTCACCCCCACCCGGCGTCGGCATCCTCTCCCCCACCCCCACCCGGCGTCCATCTAGGCCAAATGAGAGATGCGATGGAGAGACCCATTTCGGGTTGTGAGATGCGATGGAGAGGGAGAAGAGGGTTACTGTGACTTGGTTTCGACGGTGGGGGTTGTTGGGAGGTCGTGGGGCTCGGTGGTGGTGGCTGGGCTGGCGTACGGCGGCGGCATGGTGGCTAAATTCATGTAAGACCCATTTCGGAAGAGGAGAGGGAGGGGTTGCGCGTGGGGGCTGCCGTGGATGGTCGAAGGTGATTGGAGGGTCGTCGGTGTGAGGGAGAGCCAGTGAGGTGGTCGGTGGCGCTGCAGATGTCGCACGGTAGACTTGGGTGAGTTGAGAGAGGGAATCAGATAGGGAGAAGGATAAACGATGTCGGCTATATTTAAAATATATATATATATATATATATATATATATATATATATATTTTGAAGGTAAGGTGTGTAAGTGTGCAGCTCCTACCGATGCTTGTTCCGTAGAACAACTCTAATAAAAATTAGCCCTTTTCCATTCCGTTCTGACGTGCGGCGTGCCTTCGAAACATCTGATCGGAAGCAAGGACGAACTCCATGGCTCTCGATCCAGCCACTTTCGAAACCTTAACTCCATCTCGCTTCATCGCCTTCACCTTCCCCCACCCCTCACAGCCTGACTCCCTCCTCCGAGTGGCTGTCCTAGACGCACCAATCCAACCCGCCGATGCACCCCGAGTCGCCGCCATGTTCGTCCCCGAGCACCGCGAATCTGACTGGATCTTCTCCACAGAGTCCGGTCACCTCCAGCTACTCCTTGGCTCTTCCGGAATTTCCCGCTTAATCCTCATCGGAAACTGGCCCATCAACGGTCATTGTTCGCCGATTATTTACCACCGTGCGATCAATCACGATTCCAACGGCCTCGAGGTGAGCTTGAAACCTCTTTTGCTCGCGTTGTCTCCTAAATCTTTGTTTGAAAATGGGATTCCTGAGATTCCCATTTTGAGCTATGAAGATAACGTGATTTGTCGCGTGGTAGTGGAACGTTGTGTTGGGTCTTTTGCTGGAGAAATGTTGGTCGAGGATGTGGAAATTGAGAGTGGTAGTGACGTGGGCGAGTGTGTAAAGAGGGAATTTCGGAGACGATTGAGGTTCAAAAGGATGCCGAATTTGGTTCAAACGGAGATACGTCTTGTTCCCTGGGCGGGTACTGATTCAGGTCGTTTGGGGATTGGGGAGGTTGAGTTCAGGCCTGATATTGAGGTTTTGGTGCATCCTTACCTGGCTCCAATGGTGGCGAGCATTTCCTTGATCAGTTCTTGTATTGAGGAACGGAATCAAAATGGGTTTAGGCCGAAAGCTTTGTGCGTTGGTGTGGGCGGTGGGGCTCTGCTTGCTTTCCTCAAAACTCAATTGGGTTTTGATGTCGTCGGGGTGGAGGCTGATGCAGAGGTTTTGAGGGTTGCACGGCAGTATTTTGGTTTGGATGATACCGAGTCTATCCAGCTTATTGTTGGAGATGCAACAAATGTTATGGAGAAGATTGCATATAATGCAAACGGGCACAATTTGGGTTATCTTGGCGTTCATGAGGCTGAGAATGGTAGTTATTTGCGGGATGGCAATGATCTCAACAACAAATTCGATATCATTATGGTTGATTTGGATTCTAGTGATGCTAACGATGGTACAATATCTCCACCTTTGGAATTTGTTCAGAATCATGCTCTTTTGGCTGCTAAAATGCTTCTCTGTGATTTTGGGATTCTCGCCATAAATGTCATTGCTCCAAGTCGGTCATTCTATGAGAAGTTGATAGATGAATTTCGTGAGGTTTTTCACGAGCTGTACGAAATAGACGTAGGAAATGAAGAGAATTTTGTTCTAGTTGCCACAAAGTCACCTACCATCTCTTGCATTAGCAATTGTGAGAATTCATTTCTCAACAGACTGCGGTTGGTTACCTTGGGAGCATACATGGATTCCATAAGGAAGATTTGAGGCCCAAAGGTCTAAGGAAGTTGAAGAATATAATTATCAGAGATCATAAGTCAAAGCATGTTCCGAAGAATGGTTTTGGGAGAGAATGATTCCAAAGCATGTTTCAAAGCATGAGTTCAAAGGGATTTCAACTCGAGGCAAAAGCTTAAAATCAGTGAAGAGCTCATACCCTCCTGATGGGAACCAGCTCGGTTTGAAGGGGAGGATGAAGAACTATAATCTCCAGGCTATAGTTTTATGCCTTGCAAATCCTAAGGGGATTTGATGACAAATTTCAAATCAGGCATTTGCCCCCTAACGTTGATTTACCACGTTAGTAAGCCTTCGTAGGACTGGTGGAATGATAATGAGTATATACAATAAAACCAAAAGGGAAGAAAAGATAGAAAGTTTTAGAATTCTGGTTTTTGATTGAATGAATATAATGTAGAACCACAAAGGCAACTGCTATGTGGGGGCCAAATGATCTTCCAATGTTTTTCAGGTAACTGAAGTTCCTTACATCTCATTTTGAGTTTTTCATGTTGAAAAGATTGAGTTTTTGAAAATTGAGTGGGACTCATGTCTCTGGAACCCTGGTCCTATAATGATTTTCTTGATGGTACTGCAGTGAGCCTTGGAAAGTTGGAAACGCCCCTCATTCTTGCAAGCCATGAAATTTTTGCAGCAGTACCTCATTAATTCCAAACCTCAGCGAGTTTGTGGACGCATTCCATGATTTATCTAAAGGGGTTGCCATCCTTTTGATGCTGTGAATTATAGTAGCCAGAGTTCTCATTGTGAATCATTCAGAGCTCGTGCCCTTAGAAGCTCTGAGAGGAAAATATATTATAGATCTACTACTGATGTTGCTCTGGATTCCATAACGACAATGTCTACTTCAAAAAGGAGAAAAACAATCCTGCTTTCTACCTTGCATGTATTGGTTACCCTCAGGTGATTTACACATGATACTCCATGAGACAGATGGTCAACCTCGGCAAATGCAATTAGACACTTAAGAATGTTCATTCAGGAGATCTAGACTCCCACCCATGGCTCTGATAAAATGTGTTCTTTACCTCTATGACTGAGTTCTGTAGTTTCTGGTGCAAGTAAAACCTAGCTCTGCTCATGGTTTTGAACAAGATTGTTGGAAACATCGGACTGCCACAACAGTTTCCAACATTTATGTCCACTTCTGTTGTCAAATTTTAATGCTTAAAAATCTCATTTGCCATGCGTCGTACTTTACTATCCCTTTGATTTTTAAATCTTTTGCTGACTCATTAGATTTTTAAACCTTATGAAACTGTTGATTTTTTGAGACGGGAGTAATTTGTACAGGAGAAACTATTGAATTTCACCTGTAGTTTGAATCTATACAGAGCTGGTAAGTTTGGGTGTCAGTAATCTGAACAGGCTTCTGAAATCAGATTCCTTTTTTGAAACCGTACTTCTTCATCTTCATGATTATAGCCATCCACTTCCATCATCCTAGAAATTTACCCTCGGGAAATAATTGAAGAGAATGCAGAAGGCATTAAATGAAAAGACAAGAGACAGCTGAACTGACCTTCCTTCCGAACACTGCCCTTTGTCTCTGTTTGGTGGGAACAGACCTCTATTATATTGCAAGAGGCAAACACACGTATATTGGAAGAAAAATTCTTCTTATCATCCTCACACTTCACACACTATATTTATTTTAATTTATTTTATTTTTTTTATAATAAATATATAGTGTGTAAATGATAAATAGAATAATTTAATTAGTTTAATAAGAATAAAATGAAATAAAAAATAAAAAAATAAAAAATATTATTTTAATATATAAAATGTGTGGTGTGGGATGATGTGTAACATTTCCCTATTTGGAATAATGACCATATGTATGAATAAATTATTTGTATATTTTTAAGTATGTAATTTTCGGACCTTTTTTTTAAAAAATTAGCAAATCTATGACTCATTTTAAATGGTGGGCCTTATTATTTTTCAAAACAACTATTAAAATTAGTGTTTTGCTATATACAGTCGGCGTGCAGTCGGCTGTACAGAATGAATAAAAAAAAATTATAAAAAAATTATTTTATATTCAGGGAGACCTACATGAATAAAAAAAATTATAAAAAGTATTTTTTTTTCATATAGGTCCCGTATTAATTCACTTTTTTCTCCACGACTGCACGCCGATTGCATTTCCCGATTTCAAAAAATATTTCTCTTAAAATTATTCCTCTTAACCCTCTGGACATTCGACCAATGCGATAGTGCCTCTTAATTTACTTCTATTTTTCCGTTTGGATAGTGGAGTATTCTTAAAATGTTTTGACAACATTTAACTGCTATTTATTATTTTATTATTATTTTTTTATTCATTTTCATCGCTATTTATAAAATATTTGAGATCATGAAATTATTTAAACGCAGCTGCATCTTTTTTTTCTTTTCTTTTCTTTTTGATATAATTAGAGAGAATGAATTTCAACTTTTGAACCCAAGATCTCTATTTGGAGGCTCGGGATTTATGTCAATGGAGCCTTTGGCAATGCAAGAGATTACTTGGACGTAATTTAATTAAATTTTTTTTTTTTTTGAAACTTATGAGAAAAGTATTAAAAATGGAAATTATATAAGATGTTTTGGTGATTGATCATAATGTTTTGGCGTCAAAAGTTTTAATTGGATGGGAAGTTTTTATTCCCAGTTATAATAAAAAAAACACTACGATTGGGAATTAAATCAAATTAACATACACGAGAGAAAGTAGAAAGTAGAGAGAATTATAATTCCCCAACCAAAAACGACTCACAGAAGGGCAATAAGAATGAAAAGGAGAAGAGCAGCAATGAAGGAGTACTTGAGAGCAGCCAGAAGAATAGCCAAAGAGATAAAGAAGAGTTGCCAAAGCACTTGAACACTTGCCCACGCGAGCAGACCCGTCAATGCTAATGCCAAGAGGTTATCTGGATCTGGGTTTAGCAGATCACCCCACTTGATATCGAATATGGGCCGTTGATCTTTCCCCAAATTATCGCCGCCGCCGCCGGACCCAATTTGTTGCTCTTGTTTTTCTTCACTTTCCTTGGGATCTTTGTTCAACAACCCATTGTTGTTCTCTGCAAACAATATTGGGAATCTTGGGAGTTTTCTAGAGATTCGGGATTGGATTCTGGGAAGCAAGGAGATGAAGCTGAGATTGTTTTGTGAGGAAAGTCGGAGGGGTCTGAGAGTTGAGCGAATTGGAGGCGCTGGGTATATCAATGGCGGTGGGTGTGAGGTAGAGGTTGGGCCTAACATGTCGAGGAAATGGATGGTGTCAAAACTTTCGAAATGGGGCAGAACGCGAACCTCTACTATTGGAGGCAAATTTACATATTTGCCTACGATTCACAATTTAGTTGGCAAGTTATTAAATTTGTACAATTATTTAAAAAGTAATGCTAAGGATGACATTCTCATCTTTCATTCAACTATGTAAGATGATAATAATGTATAGAATTTTTTTTATTTAAAATATATCATATTCACAAATAGACTATTGCTACTAGGCCAGGAAGCTTACCGCTCAAATATTATTTTTAATGAATAGATCTGATCACAATTTCGAATATAAAATTGATAAGAATCAAATAAGAAATGATATTCTTAATCATAGAATTATAGTGAAATATATGATCAATTTTTTTTAATTCATTAATTTAATTTCATCTATTGGTTAAAGGAAAGTTACATAAAAACTCTCAATTTTTTTTTTTTTTTAAAATATCATTAACAATTCTAGTAGGTTGAACACCCTTTTTAAGGAAGCTACCGATCATCGCCTTGGTAAGCTATAATCTTACCAACTAGCTAATCAGACGTGAGCCCATCCTCAAACGAATTCCTCCTTTTGCTCCTCAGCCTAGGGTATTAGCAATTGTTTCCAATTATCATTCCTGCCCCAAGGGCAAGTTCTAATTATTGGGCCAAGCTGGATTTGAACCAGCATAGACATATTGTCAATGAATTTATAATTTACCCTTTTGACCTGGGACCACCATGTTGTGTCATATAATTTATTTAAAAAATAATATTTAAAATAAAAATTGTGTCTAAAAATACAAAAATGTGAAAACTAAAATCCTAAGTTTCCTTACTACTTTTGTGTTTGTTTTTTTTAATAAACTAGGTGGCATCATATGGTGGTGCGACGCCGAATGTCATTTGAACACTTCAAACGTCAAGTAGTATTATTATAAAAAATTTAATTAGAAAATTTCATTTAAAATAAAAAGTAATATTATTTTTTCAAAATAATTAAGAGACAAATTGCTTATTGCTAATCATGGTAATCAAAATATTAGAGACCATAAGATTAAGAAAATTTTTTCAAACTAAATGAATAGGGATTGTTTTTTTTTATTAGAAGGGAGTGAGAAATTGTTCAATAGGAAAGAGACAACATGTTAACAATTTTTACCACTAGAATAAATATTAATTTTATGGGTAGATAACCAATGATTTTTAAATAATAGGGGAGAGAAATTTCCAACTGTCATGGTGTCATAGATGTACTATTCCACTCATTACAGCCTTTTAGTCCTCCAACAAATGGATTTCTGTCAGGCCCATATGGGCTTCATTCCCTCTCTGTAAAGTTGGTGGCCCAGTCCTTTTTCTAAATAACTACTGAGGTCCTTTTTTTTTAAATAAAAATCACCGACATCGTTGAATCGTTCCCCAGCCAATAGAAGTTGCATGGAGTAAATTGTGTTCGTAAATGTAATAGATTTTTATTAAAATCAGTGCTTTATTTTTTTTACTCATTTTTTTTGGGTAAGCAAATGTGAGATAAAATTAAAAAAAAAAAAAAAGATAATAACTGCGTATAGTTGTGGAGTGCATAAGCATCATACAGTTATTTTTAAAAAAAGTGAAATTTATTATTAAAAAATTAATTTTTTTAATATAAACATCACATTTATTTATTTTTTAAAATAATTATATGATATTTATACAGTCACGATTATAATTATCATTTCTTATTAAAAAATACCGTTAAAAAATGTTTAACTCTCCATTGAAAATAATTTTTGTTTATAAAATATCCAAAAATTTGAAACGTGACATTTTCTAGAGGTATGAACTTCCCACGCATGCATACCAATTGTCAAAGGGGTAAAAAAAGATTAAAAAAAATAAATAAATAAAAAAGGCTTTACAGTAGTACTAATTTCATTACTGTCGGCAAAGGAATGTACAAAGTCCTGCATATAGGTTCAAATTCAAAGAATGTTAGCAAATGAGACTGACAATTTCAAATAGATTATTCATTCGGAAAATTATAAGGGACCGGGAGACAATTTTGTCAAAAAACAATGCCTTTTTCAACAGAAGATTATGGAATCATGGCTTCAAAAGAAATCCTAATAGCTTTCTCTCTTTCACTGTTTGTCAATTAAGAAAAGTGAAATGATTACTATAAATAATAATCTTAAATAAAATTATAAAAATAAATTTATATAATTAAATATATATAATATATTATATTATAAAATAGATATAACGTATTGAAACCATATCAATTTATAAATTTATTTTTATAAAATTTATAATAGAATGTATATAAAACTTCTTTCATATGAAATTAAATCAATTTATATCTTTTACCGACATAAAATCATCTTCGTATTTCAAATTTCTCAACCCATATGGTCCATGATCTCCGATCAGGGTCCCGAACTCCATCAAGCCGTCCGTACAAAAAGAAAAGAGATTGAAAAGAAAGGGCGTTGTGATATACAGCTGGTGTCAAAGGGTCCACTCTTTCCCTTTTAGGCAAAGACAAAGCCTCACAACCTTTCTTCCATAGTTTTGTCTTCGATTCCCCACTGTCTCATCATTTCAGCCCTTTTCGTTTTTCCAGTTTTTAAGAAACATACAACAATAATTTGTTTGTAATAGCTCGAGGAAAATGTCACGATCCTCTAAATTATTTTATAATCTACAATCATATTAATCACCACAAAATACGTAGGTTTAATTGGTTGTTTTAGTTAGGGTTGGGTTGGGTAGGGTAGGGCGATGGATGGAGACCCGTGAGTGGGCTGAGATGCAACGTCAGGTAGATAGATTGGGGGAGCAACGTCTGATGTAAGTAATCAGAACTGAGTTTGTCTCAGCTGCGGGGGGGAAGAGTCGATCGATGGGACTGAGATTCTTTCCCTTCAATCTTGCCGGGATGGGTGCATGCATGGGGATTTAATTAATTATATGTTCATCTGCACAAGAAATAATGTACATACGTACCTACACACATGCATGCAGGGACCACGCTGATCTCAGCTTTCTGATGATCTGCAGGAAGCTAGCTAGCTTGCTGCATGGCTTTTGAGAGCATCAGTTAATTTGTTTTCAACCTTCAACTGTAGTGTGTGTGTATATATATATATATATTATATGAGAAAAAGTTCTTATAAGCCTCTCGTGATAATTGGCAGATGCATGGATACATACGAGGTCGTGAGTTTCAATTTTATGGACGACAACGTACGTTATACGTAATGATCTTGGATGAAAATGTTGTCTCGATTCTAGCATTATTCATATGAGAAGTAATAGGTATAAAAAGAGATTATATAAAAATAAATTTATAAACTAATTATATAATTTTATATAATTTATTGAATTTATTTTATAATAAAAATAATTTTATAATCGAACGTATTACATCATGTCACATTATTTTATAAATTTACTTTTATATAGTCTCTTTATAGTTAAATATTTCTCTATTCATATATATTTCAAAAGAGAAAAACTATTGCTAATTAATTATCTTTCTTCCTTTAAAAAAATATCTACAAATGAATCACTAACAAGTTTAGAGAAAAAGGGTTACTACATTAATATTCAATTAATTAAACAAAGTGTGTGTATATATATACAGTGATATTTAATTACACAAGGTTTGGTTTAATAATCCCTTTAATTTATAGTGATCTTTAAAGGCTCACTAAAGTAGTGGGACATGAGTGAAAATTAGACCTTTTTCCTTATCCCTCCATTTAAGAATAGGGAACTCATAATCACAAGTCAATATGCTTTAACTTGTCTTGCTCATATTGTCAACTTATGGATAATTGCACTACTTTACCAACCTAGCTCTAGACCTAATTGTACTTATTTATTTTTAATTCATGAATTTAATATGCATACATACATACATATATATATATATATATATATATATATATATATATATATATATATATATATGACCAGATGACAAGAGGATTAGATAATTGAAATTTAGAATATAGTGAATTCTAAAATATTATGAATGATATCTTCAATTCATTTACCCATTTTACCATTATTTAATTGATGATATTATTATATTTTTAAATCTATTGATGAACATTGAAAATATTTATCTTTGTTTCTAGATATCATTAGAAAAAATAGTCTTGTCGTTTCTCCCAATAAGATTAAATTATTCCAAACCTATATATATATATGTGTGTGTGTGTGTCGTGGTAGTGTGCCGCCCAACTTTGACCCCTGGGCATGACCAATAATACAAATTTCATTTTCTATTTTTTTCTTCTTTTGTTTTTTACATTTTCTTAACAATTTAAATATTAAAAAAATGCACCAATGCACTAAAAGTTAATTTCTTAACTATTAAGTAAAAAAAAATTAAATTAAATATATGAATAATCAAAATAAATAGACAAACTCATAAGACATCCTAGCATTTTCTTATATATACACACACATGAGAGGATAGTAAATCCTGATTATAATCATTAATGCACCATTTTAGAAAGTAACATTTTATAATTTGGACATTTTCAATCTAAGTTGGCTAATGATTAAAACTTTAATTACATGGATGATGACTACATTATTTCAACCATATGTATCACAATCGAATAAAATACGTACGATCGAGCCTCTTCCAATGAAAAAAAAAAAAATATTACCTTGTAAATATTCTCATATAATTCATAATAGATATTAATATATTATTAGGAGACGAGCCATTGCTAGTGGCCTAGTACGCAGATAGTTGATAATTGCCGGTCAAATCATCCACAGTCCACGCGTCATCTAAAGAAAGCTGAAATGGGATCAATATCGTCATCCTCGTATATGTATATTAATACATATATATGATCGAATTACTTTATATGTGTAGACATTTTATTAAATAAAAAAATTATTTTAAGAGAGATATTTTTATAATTTTAAAAAATTTTAAAGATAAAATTGACTAAATTTCTATTGTAATCTCCAAATGAATACTGTACGTAACATTGCTCTTATCTATATGTGTTTAGTAGGAAATCTACTTCAACCTATCTCAAGTCATTTATTGATGAAATTCATTAGGTAACTATTATAAAAAGTTAAATTTACCTCAATTACTTCATATATTCAAACACAAATCTAAATATATTTATATTCAAATACATCTAATTAATAAAATCTATAAAACATTATTATTCACAAATAAACTCAAATCATTAAAATTACCTCATCATACAAACGAAGTCTTTTTTTTTTTTTGAAAAGAACAAACGAAGTCTTAAGTCTGTCTTAGATCAATCTTACACAATGGAAAGAGAGGACTGCATATTGTGTGTATATGTGTGTGTATATATATATATATATATTATGAATTTTAGATGTGTCTACTCATATTTTTTTCTTAATAATTAAATAAATGAATATTAATAAATTTTTATTTTTTTAATAATTAATAATTTTTAAAAAATATTTAAAAAAACCATTTACACTTATATATATATATATATATATTTTTTAGAGAATATGCATATATATTTAATGGCACCCTAGCATTGTCTTATATCATGTATGTTTGCCTGTATTTTGCCTTTTTTTTTTTTTTGGCACAACAGATACGCAGAGCTGGGGAATGAGTTTGTGGTACATACAGTGATTAATTAGTGACGAAAGAGAGATGAATGAAGCGGTAGACTCGGATCCTGTCCCCCCGCCCCTCCACCCAAGAAAAAGCTCGCCTTTGTGCAGCGTAGGACTGGACTGGACTCAGAGAACTCTCTCTCTCTCTCTCTCTCAAACCCAAGAAAATTAGAAATGGATGACCAGTATCATGGCCTGCTTGATTTCCGGCATTTCATGGCCGGAAGAAATCGTTTTCCCGCCGTTACACAACCAACCGGCGAGCCATTCTTTCTCCAGAAGAATGTGGCGCCGACACAACTCCAGTACGAGGCCATCATGGTTGGTACTGAGGCTTTCCCTCGTGGGCTGGTTGGGTTTAGTCACGATTCCATGACTAGTACTACTGTCTCTCCCACAACAGCCTCCACTGCCAGTTTAGCTGCTACACTATCTGGTTCAGTACAGATGGAGAGTTCTGGATGGATGGGATCATATGATGCTGGAAATAGTACTAGATGGCCAAGGCAAGAAACTCTCACCCTTCTTGAAATCAGATCTCGTCTTGATTCCAAGTTCAAAGAGACTAATCAGAAAGGACCATTGTGGGATGAAGTTTCTAGGTATATTTCCTCAAACTGCACCATAAATAATTCATTTTCCCCCTTTCTTTCCTTATTTTTTCTTCTCAGTTTGATTTATGCGTCACTTTTTTTTTCTTTTTCTTTTTTTCTCCTCGATCGAACTGGGTACTGAAGCTTGATTAAGAAACCCTATCTACTTTTCGTGACAGTGAAGATAACTGCTTTTCCCCTTTATCGACATGATCTTTCTGTTCCTTGGTCTATGATCTTGCAAAAAGGTGACAAGCTTTGGAACCGATTATTGTATCGATTCTATAGTTTTGTACCTGAAAATGACAGTAACTGAGAGATCATTCGAGCGTTCTTTTTCTCTTTAACTTTTCTGGTTTTGTTCAAGCAATTCGGCCGCCGACTCATGGTATGCCCAAGTCATACTCGTGCTAGCCCAACAATCTCTCTCTCTCTCTCTCTCTCTCTCTCTCTCTCTCTCTCAGCGCCCATTTTCCCTTCATTTGTTAGTGCAGGAACCTCTTTGCTCAATTAGGGCAATGGAATTAATCTACGTAATCTGAAAGAAACATAATATATTAAGATTTAGAGGAATGTTTTGATTATTTTAATGCTACTCGATTATTGACTAAGTAATTCTCTTCTCTAAAAAAAAATAATGCTCAATGAGGAAACGTGGGCAAACCTATTATAAAACAATAAGATGTTAGTTTGTTTTTGGATGAGTTAATAATTTTATTCATGGTATCTTAATTCTTCAGGGAAAAAGAAAAAAAAAAGGAAAAAACATCATGCGTTAAAATCTTCCCCATATTCGTTGTGGTGTTTTGTTTTGTTGCAGGCTAATGGCTGAGGAAGGATACCTGCAGAGAAGTGGGAAGAAATGTAAAGAGAAATTCGAGAACTTGTACAAGTACTATAAGAAAACTAAGGAAGGTAAAGCTGGAAGGCAAGGTGGGAAGCATTACAGGTTCTTCCGGCAGCTAGAAGCAATATATGGAGAAGGAAGCAAGTGCAATAATCATGCCTCAATTTCAGATCATACCCATCTTGCTAGGAATAGCAGCCTGCCTTGTCATGATCAGAACCCAAATAACGTAACCAACCGAGAAATTCTTCAGAACCAAATGCTATGCAAGAGCCTTAGTTTCTCTAACTCGTCTGAATTCGAGACTTCATCCTCAGAAAATAATGATGATGATCTTTCCGCCATTGCATTCATGATGAATCAGTCCAAGGAGGAGAAGAAAGTGATAAATGAGAGACAAGGTTTCACAAGGAACAAGAGGAGCTGGAAAGCAAAGCTTGAGGAGTTTGTGGACGCACAAATGAGGAAGATGATGGATGCACAAGAGGCTTGGATGGTCAGGATGTTGGAGAATATAGAGCGTAGAGAGCAGGAGAGTTTGTCTAAAGAGGAAGAATGGAGAAAGCAGGAGGCAATCCAGTTTGATCAGGAAGTACATGATATCTGTACACAGAATAGAGCGTGGATTGAAGCTCGAGATGCAGCAATAATGGAAGCTTTAAAGAAATGCATAGGAAAAGAACTCCAAGTATCGCTATCGGCTGACTTAATGGCGGATGTAGAAACTCAAAGTCACAAGGAAACCCAGGATGAAAGAAGGAAGGAAATTCCCTTTAGAACTGTAAACAATAGCAGATGGACTGAAATGGAAGTTTCAAGTTTAATACAGCTGAGAACAAGTCTGGAACTGAGATTCCAAGAGGGTGGCAGGTATTTGGAGGAAAGTCTTTGGGAGGAGATAGCAGCAAGAATGGGTTCCTTAGACTTTGACCGAAGTGCTGTCGACTGTAAAGAAAAATGGGAAAACATCAGCATCTTTTATAACAAGACGATGGACTACTGTAACGAGAAGCGTGAAGATCATCAGGATTTAAATTGGAGAACCAGAGCTGGAGGTTATTTTGATCAGCAGCAACCTAGTTCATTTCTTGACCAAGAAACTTGCAGACAAAGGCCGCCTGAGAGCATGGGAGTACTTCAACTGATGAACGAGTCCGGTACTGATCTTCCAGCTTCAAGTTCTTCCAGTGTAGGGCCCGATGTCCATCCTCACGGCTTTTACCATGGAGGAGAAAAAGTGTGGCAGAAATATGGTGTAAGAAGCATTAATAGCAAGGGGAAAAGGCAGCAAGTTTAGCTCAAGCAAGAAAGAACTAATTCAGCTCTTCTCAAAAGTACACCTCGTTGTAACTTTTTCAGAAGGTAAAGATCAATTATATGTGGAATTCTGTGGTTTGACAGATAGGAATTTGCTTTCCATTTAGTGAAAGTTTTGTGAATTTGGAACTAATACCTGATTGTCTGATTGCTTTCAACTTCCTTTCCATTATTTGGAAGGGATAAGTTTAATTAAACCTTTTACAATTATTCTAATGAATTTCAATTTTAACTTTGAATATTTAGTCTTATAGGTATTAAGTTGTTAAACCTTTTGGGTAAGCAAGAAGACACGAGTTTGGAGTTTCAGCTTTCTTAGTCATTACAAATGGTATCAGAGCCAATTTCAACTAGACTTGCAACCAGCCATGTCACCTATGATATTATTTGGCCCGGCGAGGACATCGGGATTTAAAATGGGAGATTGTAATACTCTGAAAATGTAATTGTCCACGAGAATGTCGTGAGTGAGATCTCCTAATATTATTTGGGATATTGGAGAATTACTTTTAAGTCTTTATAATGATTTCAGGAGACTCTAATTGTGACATTTTTTATGCTTTCTGGAATATTTGAGTATAAACATATATATGTGTGTGTGTGGGGTTGACATTGGATGTGTATAAACTGGCTAATGTGTATCATATAATAGGAGTTTGAAATGTTGTTTTTATCCCAAGTGTTTTATTTACATGTGTGACTAAAAAAAGAATGAATATCAGCAATTCTTAGAGGAGTTGTGCACCTATTTAATCACTAAAAGTGGAGCTTCATTTCAAGTTCTTGTTATTCCTCCCTTATTTTTTTGTTTGTATTTCTCTGATATCTTTTGTTTGAATTATCACGATGATCATCGATCTCCTCCAAATCTTCCTCGTTTAAATATGATAACAGCCCTTCGATATTGGTTGGCTTATCATATTCGAATAACTTTATGGATTTAGCCCATTTTCTGAAAGATAAAAAGAAAAAAAAAATAATACTAGATATAACTATGGAGTATGCAAACGTTGTTAAGTCATTTTAGAAAAAATAAACAGTGCCAAAATGAGGAGGATGAAAAAATAAATAAAACTAAGGTTTGAGGGTTAGAATTATAATTTTAAAATAAGACTATTAGTATGGAAGATGCGTGAGTATAAAATAGATAGATCTTATTTAAAATTTATCTAATTCGTTTCACTTAAAATTTTAAAAGAATTCACCCGTCCCATTTAAATTAATGGACGAATTCCCAACCGTTACCTAAGAGACGGGTGAAAATTCGAACAAGTTGGGTATAAGTGTTACTAAAGTTATGTTTGAAACTTTATTTGATTGGTTTGAATAATATTATACATCATACTATTATCTTACTTTCTTCTATTATATAAAATGTAATATATTTATCATTATTAATAGATAATAATAAATTATTTAATAAAAAATTATCTAATAATAACAAATATTTTAAAATGAGATGATGATGTAATATTAGAATTTTTCTTTTCTGTTACATCTTTTCTGCTGCTTCTCGTGCTTCAAGACTTCTCTCATCAAGTGAGCTCGTCCTGCGTACGAACATTACTATGACGTCTTGGGAAGGTGCTTGTTTCTCTGTGCAAAAAGGGAATATGTATTATATATATAATTAATTAATGCTCGAAAATATATTTAAATAACAGTGAAATTATTTATAAATGATAATAAAATTATTTGAACTAAAATATGATATTAAATTAAAAAAATAAAATACCATAAAATTGAAATATTGTTAATAATTTCATATTATTTTTTCACGACTAACTTTAGTAGGTCAGTTTGACGTGGCCATCACATTAATCAAAATCAATGGCCAATCACATGCATATCGATTTTTATTTCAATGGTTTTGGATCATTATAAGAATTATTAACACATTTATAAAGAAATTTTATAAAAATAAATTTATAAATTAATATAATTTCATATGATATGTTAAATATACTTCATAAAAAAATTATTTTAAAATCTAACATACTACATCGAGTCACGTTAATTTATTACTTTACTTTTGTAGAATTTCTTTATAATGATTAAAACATTTCTTCTCCTAATATATAGGGATGGCAATTCGTGAACTTAATACTATAGGTAGTTAAACTCAACAAAATCTTTATTCCTTAGGTACGATAACTTTAATGTCTCTATTTAATATGAGTTTATCTTAAAATGGGATTCGATAACTTTGGGCGTTTTACACCCCTCTAATGGGAGGGTGCCATGTCATGATTTCATGATACTTACCGTGGGTTGCCTCACACTCCATTCCTCCCTCTCTCTCTTTGACTTTGTTCTCTTCCTCACTTCACTCTCTCTTCCTCAGTTCATTCCTTCATCTCAAACCCTAGATTCATCTATTTGTTTCTCATCGTCGATTCCTCTATCCTACTGCATAGTCGTATTTTTTTCTACGCAACCAAACCACTCTTTGAGCTCTGTATAGACTTTGATTCTTCATATATTCATTTTGAGTTTTACTATGTATAAGTGAACTTGTGTATCAATACTAATAGCTTCATATTCAAAATTTAAATTGATACTGTTTTTAATAAAACCTATGTTCTGACCAATTACATTGGATGGATATATATTGGTGCGCATAATTGCTTACAACTAAATTTTTCCATACGCTTAAAGCGTATCAAATATTGCTCATTCCGATTTTATGTGCATGAAGAATAAGGTACAAGATCGAAGACATTAGTGTTTGAAAATAAAATCAAAGTTTGCTATTGTTGCCAGCTTACACAGTTAAGAATTTATTATCAAGTCAGTGATCCATTTATCCTATAAAAAAAAAAAGTAGGTTTGGAGTCTCTGTCTTCAACTTTAAAACCTGATTTCCTCAAGGGTTTTTGTTTTTTTGAATTCTGTTCGTTGAGATATTTTCCTCTATTTTTCTATGTTTTCCTCTTAAATTCTTTGCCCATGGCACCTCCCAACATCTCGTTAATTCAATCTCTAGCGTTCAAATTGGAGAAATAATTCATGACCTTGTCTAATAGCAAGTTTTGTATCAAAGGTGTGCCTTTGCTCACTGATATATGTTCCTAATAATGTCTCTTTTAGTCCTGATTGAGTGAATATCGGCAGAACGAGAGAGAGTTTCTGGGAAGGCCACGACACTACGGAGAGAGAGAGAGAGAGCGAACTGAGTGAAATTATGGGATAAGTTTATGTGTTTTCCTTA